>NW_026909266.1:0-90000 GCF_033115175.1 Lepus europaeus
GCTAGTGTCTCCATGTGGAACCAATTAGTGTTTCCAAGCAAAAAATTAAATGTTCCATTATAGAAAACATTCAAAGCAATAAAGTCCATCGATAATATCCGGAAAACACAAACACAGATGCTGTCGCAATATTTGGAATTGAGTTAGGCAAAACACCTGTGGATATTTTTGGTTTCATCCAGTCATATCCGGACAAAGTGGTGTGGCATTCATATGCAATGGACCGAGAAAATCTCAGTAAAAATGGTTTGTGGAGTAAAGCAAAGTCTTTTCCTTAGGCAAGTGCATTTAATGTCATGTATACTAACAGAAACATCATGTTTGTTTGCCACAGTTCCTCTAGCTCTCTCCCTAGAAAATAAGAATATGTAGAGCTGGTGTCCTTATGTGGAACTAATTAGTGTTTCCAAGCACAAAATTAAATGTTCCCTGATGAAAAATATTCAAAACAATAAATTCCATCGATAATATCCAGAAAACACAAACACTGAGGTTGCAGCAATATCTGGGATTGAGTTAGCCAAAACACAACCGGATATTTTTGCTCTCATCCAGTTATATCCGGATAAAGTTTTGTGGCATTCGTGTGCAATGGACCGAGAAAATCACAGTAAAAATGGTTTTGGAGTAAAACAAAGTCTTTTCATCAGGCAAGTGCATTTAATGTCATGTATACAAACAGAATTATCATGTTTGTTTCCCACAGTTCCTCTAGCTTTTTCCCTAGAAAATACGAATGTGTAGAGCTGGTGCCTCCATGTGGAACCTATTCGTGTTTCCAAGCAAAATATTAAATGCTCCGTGATAAAAAACATTCAAAGCAATGAAGTCCGTCGATAATATCCAGAAAACACACAGAGGCCGTAGTAATATTTGGAATTGAGTTAGGCAAAACACAAGTGGATATTTCTGGTTTCATCCAGTCATATCCGGACAAAGTTGTGTGGAATTCGTATGCAATGGACCGAGAAAATCACAGTAAAATTCCTTTGGAGAAAAGCAAAGTCTTTTCGTTAGGCAAGTGCATAAAATGTCATGTATACAAAGAGAAATATCATGTTTGTTTGCCACAGTTCCTCTAGCTTTCTCCCTAGAAAATAGGAATGTGTAGAGCTGGTGTCACCAAGTGGAAGCAATTATTGTTTCCAAGCACAAAATTAAATGTTCCCTGCCAGCGCTGCAGCTCACTAGCCTAATCCTCCGCATTGCGGTGCCGCCACACCAGGTTCTAGTCCCGGTCAGGGATCCGGATTCTGTCCTGGTCACCCCTCTTCCAGGCCAGCTCTCTGCTGTGGCCAGGGAGTGCAGTGGAGGATGGCCCAAGTGCTTGGGCCCTGCACCCCATGGGAGAACCGGAGAAGCCTCTTGCTCTTGCAATCGGATCAGCACAGTGCGCTGGCCGCAGCTCGCCAACCACGGCGGCCATAGGAGGGTGAACCAACGGCAAAGGAAGACCTTTCTCTCTGTCTCTCTCTCTCACTTTCCACTCTGCCTGTCAAAAATACATAAATAAATAAAAAATTAAATGTTCCCTGATAACATAGAAGTTTTCAAAACACAACCGGATATTTCTGGTTTCAGCCAATAATATCCGGACACGGTGGTGTGGAATTCGTATGCAATGGACACAATCACACTAAAAATGGTTTTGGTGAAAAGCAAAGTCTTGTCATTAGGCAAGTGCATAAAATGTCATGTATACAAAGAGAAATATCATGTTTGTTTGCCACATTTCCTATAGCTTTCTTCCTAGAAAATACGAATGTGTAGAGCTGGTGTCTCCATGTGGAACCAGTTAGTATTTCCTAACACAAAATAAAATGTTCCTTGATAAAAAACATTCAAAACAATAAAGTCCATCGATAATATCCGGAAAACATAAACACAGAAGCTGTAGCAATATCTATTATTGAGTTATCCAAAACACATGCGGATATTTCTGGTTTCATCCAGCCATATCCAGAAAAAAATGGTGTGGAATTTGTATGCAATGGACCAAGAAAATCACAGTAAAAATGGTAGTGGAGAAAAGCAACGTCTGTTTGTTAGGGAAGTGAATAAAATGTCATCTATACAAACAGAAATATCATGTGTGTTTTCGCAGTCCTTCTAGCTTCTCCCTAGAAAATATGAATGTGTAGGCCGGTGTCCCCATGTGGAATCAATTAGCATTTCCAAGCACAAAATTAAATGTTCCGTTATAAAAAAAGCATCCAAAAAAATAAAGTCTGTCAATAATATCCGGAAAAGACAAAAACAGAGGCTGTAGCAATATCTGGGATTGGGTTAGCCAAAACACAACCGGATATTTCTGGATTCATCCAGTCATATCCGGACAAACTTGCGTGGAATTCATATGCAATGGACCGAGGAAATCACAGTAACAATTGTTTTGGAAAAAGCAAAGTCCTTTCCTTAGGCAAGTGCATAATAGATCATCTATACAAACAGAAATATCATGTTTGTTTGCCGCAGTTCCTCTAGCTTTCTCTCTAGAAAATATGAATGTGTAGAGCTGGTGACTCCATGTGGAACCAATTAGTGTTTCTAAGTACAAAATTAAATGTTCCGTGATAAAAAAAACATTCAAAACAATGAAATCCTTCGATAACATCCGGAAAACACAAACACAGAGGCTTTCGCAATATTTGGGATTGAGTAAGCCAAAACACAAGCAGATATTTATGGATTCATCCAGTCATATCCAGACAAAGTGGTGTGGCATTCATATGCAATGGACCGAGAATATCACAGTAAAAATGGTTTTGGAGAAAAGCAAAATCTTTTCGTTAGGCAAGTGCATAAAATGTCATGTATACAAACAAAAATATCTGGTTTGTTTGCCGCAGTTCCTCTAGCTTTCTCCCAAGAAAATACGAATGTGTAGTGCTGGTGTCTCCATGTGGAACCAGTTAGTGTTCCCAAGCACAAAATTAAATGTTCCCTGATAAAAAGTATTCAAACAATAAAGTCCGTCGATAATATCCAGAAAACACAAACACAGAGGCTGTAGAAATATCTGGGATAGAGTTACAAAATATAACCGGATATTTCTGGTTTCATCTATTCATATCCGGACAAAATTGTGTTGAATTCGTATGCAATGGACCGAGAAAATCACAGTAAAATGGTTTTGTAGAAGAAAAAAGGTCTTTTCCTTAGGCAAGTGCATAAAATGTCATGTATACAAACAGAAATATCATGTTTGTGTACCACAGTTCCTCTAGCTTTCTCCCTAGAAAATACGAATGTCTAGAGCTGGTGTCTCCATATGGAAGCAATTAGCATTTCCAAGCAGAGAATTAAATGTTCCCTTATAAAAAGACTTTCATAACAATAAAGTCTATCAATAAATCCAGAAAACACAAACACAGATGTTTTGCCTATATGTGGGATTGACTTAGCCAAAACACAACCTAATATTTAGGGTCCAACCACTCATATCCTGACAAAGTGGTGTGGTATTCGTATGCAATGGACCAAGAAAATCACAGTAAATATTGTATTGGAGAAAAGCAACGTCTTTTCATAAGAAAAGTGCATAAAATGTCATCTATAGAAACAGAAATATCATGTTTGTTTGCTGCAATTCCGCTATCTTTCTCCCTGCAAAATACGAATGTGTAGAGCTGGTTTCTCCATGTGGAACCAATTAGTGTTTCCCAGCACAAAATTAAATGTTCCCTGATAAAAGCATTCAAAACAATAAAGTCCACCCATAATATCCAGAAAACACAAACACAGAGGCTGTAGCAATATCTGGGATTGAGTTAGCCAAAACACAAGCGGATATTTCAAGTTTCCTCCAGGCATTTAGGGACAAAGTGGTTTTGAATCCATATGCAATGGACCGAGAAAATCACAGAAAAAATTGTTTTGGAGAAAAGCAAAGTCTTTCCGTTACACAAGTGCGTAAAATTTGATGTATACAAACAGAAATATCATGTTTGTTTGCCGCAGTTCCTGTAGCTTTCTCCCAAGAAAATACGAATGTGTAGAGCTGGTGTCTCCAAGTGGAACCAATTAGTGTTTCCAAGCAAAAATTAATTGTTCCTTGTCTACAAAATATTCAAAACCATAAAGTCCGTCGATAATATCCGGAAAACACAAACACAGATACTGTCGCAATATCTGGGATTGAGTTAGCCAAAACACAAGCGGATATTTCTGGTTTCTTCCAGTCATATCCGGACAAAGTTTTGTGGCATTCATATGCAATGGACCGAGAAAATCACAGTAAAAATGGTTTTAGAGAAAAGGAAAGTCTTTTCTTTAGGCAAGTGCATAAAATGTCATGTATACAAAGAGAAATATCCTGTTTGTTTGCCGCAGTTCCTCTAGATTTCTCTCTAGAAAATAAGAATGTGTAGAGCTGGTGTCTCCATGTAGAACCAATTAGTGTTTCCAAGCACAAAATTAAATGTTCCCTGATAAAAAAACATTCAAAACAATAAAGTCCATTGATAATATCCAGAAAACACAAACACAGAGGCTGTCATAATATCTGGGATTGAGTTAGCCAAAACATAACCGGATATTTCTGGATTCATCCATTCATATCCGGACAAAGTGGTGTGGAAATTGTATGCAATGGACACAATCACAGTAAAAATGGTTTTGGAGAAAATCAAAGTCTTTTTGTTAAGCAAGTGCATAAAATGTCATCTTTACAAACAGAAATATCATGTTTCTTTTCCGCAGTTCCTCTAGCATTTTCTCTAGAAAATAGGAATGTGTAGAGCTGCTGTCTCATGTGAACCAATTAGTGTTTCCAAGCACAAAATGAAATGTTCCCTGATAAATAATATTGAAGAAAATAAAGTCCATTATTAATATACGTAAAATACCAACACAGAGGCTTTAGCAATATCTGGGATTGAGTTAGCCAAAATAAAAATGGGTATTTCTGGATTTATCCAGTCATATCTAGACAAAGTGGTGTGGAATTCGTATGCAATGGACTTAGAAAATCACAGTAATAATGGTTTTGGTGAAAAGTGAAGTATTTTTGTTAGGCAAGTGCATAAAATATCATCTATACAAAGAGAAATATCACGTTTGTTTGCCACAGTTCCTCCAGCTTTCTTCTTGGAAAATAGGAATGTGTAGAGCTGGTGTCTCGATGTGGAACCAACTATTGTTTCCCAGCACAAAATTAAATGTTCCCTGATACAAAATATTAAAAACAATAAAGTACATCGATAATATCCGGAAATCTCATACACAGAGGCTGTCAAAATATCTGGGATTGAGTTAAACAAAACAAAAGCCTGTATTTCTGGTTTAATCCATTTATGTCCAAACAAAGTGATGTGGCATTCGTAAGCAATGGACCGAGAAAATCACAGTAAAAATGGTTTTGGAGAAAAGCAAAGTCTTTTCATTAGGCAAGTGCATAAAATGTCATCTATACAAACAGAAATTTCATATTTGTTTGTGCAGTTCCTCTAGCTTTTTCCCTAGAAAATATGAATGTGTAGAGCTGGTGTCTCCATGTGGAACCAATTAGTGTTTCCAAGCACAAAATTAAATGTTCCCTGGTAAAAAACATTCAAAACAATAAAGTTCTTGATAATATCAGGAAACCACTAACATAGAGGCTGTCGCAAAGTCTTTACGTTAGGCAAGTGCATGAAATGTCATCCATACAAACAGAAATATCATGTTTGTTTGCCTCAGTTCCTCTAGCTTTCCTCTTAGAAATTACGAATGTGTAGAGCTGGTGTCTCCATGTGGCACCAATTAGTGTTTCCAAGCACAAAATTCAATGTCCCCTGATAAAAAAACATTCAAAACAATAAAGTCCATCGATAATATCCGGAAAACACAAACACAGAGGCTGTAGCAATATCTGGGTTTGAGGTAGCCAAAACACAACCGGATATTTCTGGTTCAACCAGTCATATCCAGACACAGTTGTGTGGAATTCGTATGCAATGGACCGAGAAAATCACAGTAAAAATCGTATTGGAGAAAAGCAACATCTTTTCGTTAGACATGTGCATAAAATGTCATCCATACAAACAGAAATATAATGTTTGTTTGCCACAGTTCCTACAGCTTTCTCACTAAAGAACAAAAGTGTAGAGCTAGTGTCTTTATGTGGAACCAATTAGTGTTTCCCAGCACAAAATAAATGTTCCATGAGAAAAAACATTCAAAACAATAAAGTCCATCAATAATCCAGAAAACACAAACACAGAGGCTGTCGCAATATCTGGGAATGCATTAGATAAAACACAACTGGATGTCTCTGGTTTCATCCAGTCATATCCGGCCCAAATTGTGTCCCTTTCATATGCAATGGACCCAGAAAATCACAGTAAAAATGATACTGGAGAAAAGCAAAATCTTTTTGTTAGGCAAGTGCATAAAATGTCATGTATACAAACAGAAATATCATGTTTGTTTGCCGCAGTTCCACTAGCTTTCTCCTAGAAAATACGAATGTGTAGGGCTGGTGTCTCCTTGTGGAACCAATTAGTGTTTCCCAGCACGAAATTAAATGTTCCATGATAAAAAACATTCAAAATAAAAAAGTCCATTGATAGTATCCGAAACACAAAAACACAGAGGCTGTCGCAATATCTGGGATTGAGTTAAACCAAACAAAAGCCTATATTTCTGGTTTCATCCAGTCATATCCCGACAAAGTGCTGTTGCATTCGTACTCAATGGACCGAGAAAATCACAGTAAAAATGGTTTTTGACATAAGCAAAGTCTTTTTGTTAGGCAATTGCATAAAAATATCATCTATACAAACAGAAATATCATATTTGTTTACGTCAGTTCATCTAGCTTTCTCCCTAGAAAATATGAATGTGTAGAGCTGGTGTCTCCATGTGGAACCAGTCAGTGTTTCCAAGCTCAAAATTAAATGTTCCCTGATAAAAAATATTCAAACAATAAAGTCCATCGACAATATCTAGAAAACCCATAAAAAGAGGCTGTAGCAGTATGTGGGATTGAGTTAGCAAAAACACAAGCGGCAATTTCTGGTTTCCTCCAGTCATATCCAGAGAAAGTTGTGTGGAATTCGTATGCAATAGACACAAATACATGTAATAATGGTTTTAGAGAAAAGCAAATTCTTTTCCTTAGGCAAGTGCATAAAATGTCATCTACCAAAAGAGAATTATCAGGTTTGTTTGCAGCAGTACCGCTAGCTTTCTCCCCACAACATACAAATGTGTAGAGCTGGTGTCTCCATGTGGAACGAATTAACATTTCCAAGCATAAAATTATATGTTCCCTGATAAAAAACATTCAAAACAATAAAATCCATCGATAATATCCAGAAAACACAAACACAGAGGCTGTAGCAATATCTGGGATTCAGGTAGCCAAAACACAACCCGATATTTCTGGTTTACTCCAGTCATATCCGGAAAAGTTGTATATAATTCCTATGAAATCGTCTGAGAAAATCACAGTAAAAATGGTTTTGGAGAAAAGCAAAGTCTTTTCGTTAGGAAAGTGCATATAATATCATGTATACAAAAAGAAATATCATGTTTGTTTGCCACAGTTGCTCTAGGTTTCTCCCTAGAAAATATGAATGTGTAGAGCTGGTGACTCCATGAGGGACCAATTAGTATTTCCTAGCACAAAATTAAATGTTCCCTGATAAAATTAACATTCAAATCAATAAAGTCCATCGATCATATCTAGCAAACACAAACAAAGAGGCTGTAGCAATATCTGGGATTGAGTTAGCCAAAACACAAGCAGATATTTCTGCTTTCATCCAGCCATAACCGGAAAAAGTTCTGTGGAATTCATATGCAATGGACCGAGAAAATCACAATAAAAAGCGTTTTGGAGAAAAGCAAAGTCTTTTTGTTAGACAAGTGCATAAAAGGTCATCTATACAAACAGAAATATGTTTGTTTCCCGCAGTTCCTCTAGCTTTCTCCCTAGAAAATATGAATGTGTAGAGCTGGTGTCTCCATGTGGAACCAATTAGTGTTTCCAGTACTAAATTATATGTTCCCTGATAAAAAACATTCAAAACAATACAGTCCGTAGATAATATATGGAAAACACAAACACAGAGGCTGTAGCAATATCTGGGATTGAGTTAAGCAAAACACAAGCAGATATCTCCGGTTTCATCCAGCCATATCCGGACAAAGTTTTCTGGAATTCGTATGAAATGGACCAAGAAAATCACATTAAAAGTGGTTAGTAGGAAAGCAAAGTAATGTCGTAAGGCAAGTGCATAAAATGTCATCTAAACAAACAGAAATATCATGTTTATTTGCCACAGTTCCTCTATCATTTTCCCTAGAAAATACAAATGTGTAGAGCTGGTGTCTCTATGTGTAACCAATTAGTGTTTCCAAGCACAAAATTAACTGTTCCCTGATAAAAAGCATTCAAAACAACAACGTTCTTCGATAATATCTGGAAAACACAAACACAAAGGCTGTCACAATATCTGGGATTGAGTTAGCCAACACAAGCAGATATTTCTTGTTTCATCCCTTCATATCTGGACAAAGTTGTGTGGAATACATATTAAATATTTCGAGATAATCACAGTAAAAATTCTTTTCGAGGAAAGCAAAATTCTTTACTTAGGCAAGTGCATAAAATGTCATCTATACAAACAGAAATATCATGTTTCTTTGCCTCAGTTCCTCTAGCTTTCTCCCCAAAACATACAAATGTGTAGAGCTGGTGTCTCCATGTGGAACAAATTAACATTTCCAAGCACAAAATTAAATGTCGCTTGATAAAAAACATTCAAAACAATAAAGTCCATCGACAATATCCGGAAAACACAAACACAGAGGCTGTCAAAATATTTGGGATTGAGTTAGCCAAAACACAACCGGATATTTCTGGTGTCATCCAGTCATATCCGGACAAAGTAGTATGCCATTCATATGCAAAGGACGCAGAAAATCACAGTATAAATGGTTAAGGAGAAAAGCAAAGTCTTGTCATTAGGCAAGTACATAAAATGTCATCTTTACAAACAGAAATATCATGTTTCTTTGCCGCAGTTCCTCTAGCTTTCTCCCTAAAAAATACGAATGTGTAGAGCTGGTGTCTCCATGTGGAAATTATTAGTGTTTCCAAGTACAAAATTAAATGTTACTTGATAAAAAAGCATTCAAAACAATAAAGTCCGTCGATAATATCCGGAAAACACAAACACAGAGGCTATAGCAATATCTGGGATAGAGTTAGCCAAAACACAACCGGATATTTCTGGTTTCATCCAGTCACATCCGGACAAAGTGGTGTGGAATTCGTATACAATGGAGACAGACAATCAGAGTAAAAATGGCTTTGGAAAAAAGCAAAGTCTTTTCGTTAGCCAAGTGCATAAAATATCATGTATACAAACAGAAATATCATGTTTGTATGCCGCAGTTCCTCTTGCTTTCTACCTAGAAAATCGAATGCGTAGAGCTGTTGTCTCCATGTGGAACCTCCATGTGGAACCAATCAGTGTTTCCAAGCACAAAATTAAATGTTCCCTGATAAAAAAACATTCAGAACAATAAAGTCCATCGATAATATCCGTAAAACACAAACACAGATGCTGTAGCAATATCTGGGATTGAGTTAGCCAAAACACAACCGGATATTTCTGGTTTCATCCAGTCATATCGGGACAAAGTTGGGTGTCATTTATAGGCTATGGACTGAGAAATTCACAGTAAAAATGGTTTTTGGAGAAAAGCAAAGTGTTTTCGTTAGGCAAGTACATAAAATGTCAAGTATATAAAGAGAAATATCATGTTTGTTTGCCGCAGTTTCTCTAGCTTTCTCCCTAGAAAGTACGAATGTGTAGAGCTGGTGTCTCCATGTGGAACCAATTAGTATTTCCCAGCACAAAATTAAATGTTCCCTGATAAAAAACATTCAAAACCATAAAGTCCGTCGATAGTATCCAGAAATCACAAACACAGAGGCTGTAGCAATATATGGGATTGAGGTAGCCAAAACACAAACGGATATTGCTGGTTTCATCCAGTCATATCCGGACAAATTGGTGTGGAATTCTTATGCAGTAGACCGAGAATATCACAGTAAAAATCGTTTTGGAAAAAAGCAAAGTCTTTTCATTAGGCAAGTGCATAAAATGTCATGTATACAAAGAGAAATATCATGTTTATTTGCCGCAGTTCCTATAGCTTTCTCCCTAGGAAATACGGATGGGTAGAGCTGGTGTCTCCATGTGGCACCAATTAGTGTTTCCAAGCACAAAATTAAATGCTCCCTGATAAAAAACATTCAAAACAATAAAGTCCGTCGATAATATCCGGAAAACACAAACACAGAGGCTTTAGCAATATCTGGGATTGAGTTGGTCAAAACACAAGCGGATATTTCTGCTTTCATCCAGTCATATCCAGATAAAGTGGTATGGAATTCGTATGCAATGGACTGAGACAATCACATTAAAAATGGTTTTAGAGAAAAGCAAAGTCTTTTTGTTATGCAACTGCATAAAATCTCATGTAAACAAAGAGAAATATCATGTTTGTTTGCCGCAGTTCCTCTAGCTTTCTCCCTAGAAAATACGAATGTGTAGAGCTGGTGTCTCCATGTGGCACCAATTAGTGTTTCCAAGAACAAAATTAAATGTTCGCTGATAAGGATTATTCAAAACAATAAAGTCCATTGATAATATCCAGAAAACACAAACACAGAGGCTGTAGCAATATCTGGGATTGAGCTGGCCAAACACAAGCGGATATTTCTGGTTTCATCCAGTCATATCCTGACAAACTGGTGTGGAATTCGTATGCAATGTACCGAGAAAATCACAAAAAAATGGTTTTGGAGAAAAGCAAAGTCTTTTCATTAGGCAAGTACATAAAATGTCAAGTATACAAAGAGAAATACCATGTTTGTTTGCCACAGTTCCTCTAGCTTTCTCCCTAGAAAATATGAATGTGTAGAGCTGGTGTCTCCATGTGGAACCAATTAGTATTTCCCAGCACAAAATTAAATGTTCCCTGATAAAAAACATTCAAAACCATAAAGTCCGTCGATAATATCCAGAAATCACAAACACAGAGGCTGTAGCAATATCTGGGATTGAGGTAGCCAAAACACAAGAGGATATTGCTGGTTTCATCCAGTCATATCCGGACAAATTGGTGTGGAATTCTTATGCAGTAGACCGAGAATATCACAGTAGAAATCGTTTTGGAAAAAAGCAAAGTCTTTTCGTTATGCAAGTGCATAAAATGTCATGTATACAAACAGAAATATCATGTTTATTTGCCGCAGTTCCTATAGCTTTCTCCCTAGGAAATACGAATGTGTAGAGCTGGTGTATCCATGTGGAACCAGGTAGTGTTTCCAAGCACAAAATTAAATGTTCCCTGATAAGGATTATTCAAAACAATAAAGTCCGTCGATAATATCTGGAAAACACAAACACAGGGGCTGTCGCAGTATCTGGGATTCAGTTAACCAAAACACAACCTGATATTTCTGGTTTCATCCAGTCAGTTCCTTACAAAGTGGTATGGAATTTGTATGCAATGGACCAAGAAAATCACAGTAAAATGGTTTTGGAGAAAAGGAAAGTCTTTTCGTTAGGCAAGTGCATAAAATGTCATATGCAAATGGAAATATCATGTTTGTTTGCCGCAGTTCCCCTAGCTTTCTCCCTAGAAAATACGAATGTGTAGAGCTGGTGTCTCCATGTGGCACCAATTAGTATTTCCCAGCACAAAATTAAATGTTCCCTGATAAAAAACATTAAATCCATAATGTCCGTCGATAATATCTGGAAAACACAAACACAGGGGCTGTCGCAATATCTGGGATTCAGTTAGCCAAAACACAAGCAGATATTTCTGGTTTCATCCAGTCATATCCGGACAAAGTGGTGTGGAATTACTATGCAGTGGACCGAGAAAATCACAGTAACAATCGTTTTAGAGAAAAGCAAAGTATTTTCGTTAGGCAAGTGCATAAAATGTCATGTATACAAACAGAAATATCATGTTTGTATGCCGCAGTTCCTCTGGCTTTCTCCCTAGAAAATACGAATGTGTAGGGCTGGTGTCTCCATGTGGCTCCAATTAGTGTTTCCAAGCACAAAATTAAATGTTCACTGATAAAAAACATTCAAAACAATAAATTCTGTCGACAATATCCGCAAAAAACAAACACAGATGCTGTAGCAATAAATGGGATTGAGTTGGTCAAAACACAAGCGGATATTTCTGCTTTCATCCAGTCATATCCGGACAAAGTGGTGTGGCATTCGTATGCAATGGACCGAGAAAATCACAGTAAAAATGGTTTTGGAGAGAAGCAAAGTCTTTTCGTTGCACAACTGCATAAAATGTCATCTATACAAAGAGAAATATCACGTTTGTTTGCTGCAGTTCCTCTAGCTTTCTCCCTAAAATATACGAATGCGTAGTGCTGGTGTCTCCATGTGGCACCAGTTAGTGTTTCTAAGAACAAAATTAAATATTCACTGATAAAAATCATTGAAAAAAATAAAGTAAGTCAATAATATCCGGAAATCACAAACTCATAGGCTGTCGCAATATCTGGAATTGACTTGGCCAAAACACAACCGAATATTTCTGCTGTCATCCAGTCATATCCGGATAAAGTAGTGTGGAATTCGTATGCAATGGACCGAGATAATCACAGTAAAAATGGTTTTGGAGAAAAGCAAAGTCTTTTCGTTACACAAGTGCATAAAATGTCATGTATACAAAGAGAAATAGCATGTTTGTTTGCCGCAGTTCCTCTAGCTTTATCCCTAGAAAATACGAATGTGTAGAGCTGGTGTCTCCATGTGGAACCAATTAGTGTTTCCAAGCAGAAAATTAAATCTTCACTGATAAAACACATTCAAAACCATAAAGTCTGTCGATAATATCCAGAAATCACAAACACAGAGATTGTCGCAATATCTGGGATTCAGTTACTCAAACACAACTGGATATTACTGGTTTCATCCAGTCATATCCGGACAAAGTGGTGTGGAATTCGTATGCAATAGACCGAGAAAATCACAGTAAAAATGGTTTTGGAGAAATGCAAAGTCTTTTCGTTAGGCAAGTGCATAAAATGTCATGTATACAAACAGAAATATCATGTTTGTTTGCCACAGTTCCTCTAGCTTTCTCCCTAGAAAATACGAATGTGTAGAGCTGGTGTCTCCATGTGGAACCAATTAGTGTTTCCAAGCATTAAATTAAATGTTCACTGATAAAAAACATTCAAAACAATAAAGTCCGTCGATAATATCCGGAAAACACAAACACAGAGGCTGTAGCAATATCTGGGATTGAGTTAGTCAAAACACAACCGGATATTTCTTTTTCATCCAGTCATATCCAGACAAAGTGATGTGGAATTTGTATACAATGGAACGAGAAAATCACAGAAAAATGATTTTGGAGAAAAGCAAAGTCTTTTCGTTATGCAAGTGCATAAAATGTCATGTATACAAAGAGAAATATCATGTTTGTTTTCCGCAGTTCTTCTAGCTTTCTCCCTAGAAAATACGTATGTGTAGAGCTGGTGTCTCCATGTGGAACCAATTAGTGTTTCCAAGCACAAAATTAAATGTTTCCTGATAAGAATTATTCAAAACAATAAAGTCCATTGATAATATCCTGAAAACAAAACAGAGAGTCTTTCGCAATATCTGGGATTTAGTTAGCCAAAACACAACCGGGTATTTCTGCTTTCATCCAGTCATATCCGAACAAAGTGGTGTGGAATTCGTATGCAATGGACCAAAAAATCACAGTAAAAATTGTATTGGAGAAAAGCAACATCTTTTCGTTGCACAACTGCATAAAATGTCATATATACAAACAGAAATATAACGTTTGTTTGCTGCAGTTCCTCTAGCTTTCAAAGCAATGAAGTCCGTCGATAATACCCAGAAAACACAGTAAAAATTGTTTTGGGGAGAGGCTAGATCAACTGCAGCAAACCAACATGATATTTGTGGTTGTATTTAAATAGCCTCTTGTGTTATGGCTAACTCAATCACAGATCTTGCTACTGAACAGCCATCATGTCTTGCTGCCATCTTTGTTTCTCCTGTCCCTTTCATTTCTCCTTCTAGGTGCTCGGCCCCAGTTGCTGTCCCACAGGACGGGACAACTGGCACCCAATGTGGGGCTCAAGTGTGGCCCTTGGGGTTCGTGCAGCCCTTCAGGTTCGAGTGCCTGTAAAATGGAGGAACGCCGCCTTCCAGGAGGATAACTTGGATCCAAGTTATTGTGCGACCAGCTTGGAACTGCCCACCTGAGATCATTAGCATCAGTCGATGCTGCAGAGTGAATATGGCACAAGGTAAGTGACGGCCATGCGACAGGCATTTTCATCACAGAAAATGTTCATTTTGGGTCTCAGGGAGGCCCTCAAGACACGAGGAGTTCAGGTTAAAAATAAGAATCTAAAGGCATTTTTTGAGTATGTGGAAAATTTATGGTCCTGGTTCCTCAGGGAAGGAACAATTGACGAGGTCAAGTGGCAAAGAGTTGGAAATTGTTTAAAGGATTTTCATGATTTCAGCTGAAGTAAATGTTACCTTTGTAAAGTTAGTATTACTATGTAAAATGAGGAATTGTGGTGACAAAGTGTCCGGACTACCCATTCTGTTTTTGTATTATGTACTAACTCTACCCTTACTTATTATTGATAGGAATGCTTGAGCAGATTATGCTTGGTTTGCTTTACAAAAAAAATGTAAATCCAAATATGCCACAAATTGTTAAGATTCCACAAACCTGCAAGAATGTAACAATTATGGTACTGTTTTTTATGTCCCTGACATGGGTGCCCAAGAAGCTAATTCCCCCTCAGATATGTTTCACTTTATCCTTAAAACACCTTAAATATTATTGTGTTTGATTCCTGAATGTACACTTGTATGAGAAATTTGTATTGTATTCTTATGATGATGTGTTAAGTATGCCTACACCTCGATGCAACCTTAGGGCCAAATGTAAGGACAGATTTTTAAAATGAAGAGGCTTGTTGGCCGGCACCATGGCTTAACAGGCTAATCCTCCGCCTTGCGGCACCGGCACACTGAGTTCTAGTCCTGGTCGGGGCACCGATCCTGTCCCAGTTGCCCCTCTTCCAGGCCAGCTCTCTGCTGTGGCCAGGGAGTGCGGTGGAGGATGGCCCAAGTTCTTGGGCCCTGCACCCCATGGGAGACCAGGATAAGCACCTGGCTCCTGCCATTGGAACAGCGCGGTGCGCCGGCCGCAGCACGCCTACCGCGGCGGCCATTGGAGGGTGAACCAACGGCAAAAAGGAAGACCTTTCTATCTGTCTCCCTTTACTGTCCACTCTGCCTGTCAAAAAAATAAAATAAAAAAAATAATAAAAATGAAGAGGCTTGTATCTAGATTTGGTTCTGATAAACAAGCAACTTGTCTGCCAGATAACCTTCTCCTGCTCCTTAGAAGCCTGGCCAGTTCCCAGGGAGGAGGATAAAGGAATGTTTTTGATAAACAGGTAGGCATGCTTCATGTCTCAGCTCTCTGGCCAAGATCCAGGACAGGATGCACTACTTACCTAAAATCTTGGCAATGAGCCACGCTTGTCCTTGAGGGCTTTAAGAGGGAGCCAGAACAAGCTTCTGCTACTGCTGTTTCATCCCAGGGGAACATGCAGTCAAGCTGAATGTTAAACATGCCTGTGATTATTACTGATAATGTTTAATTCTCAGTATGGATTAAAGATTGCCTAGTGATGCCCACAGTACTGTAAATTCTACCAAATAGTACAACATGGGCATGGATCAATTGGCTACTGTGGCTGAGATGTTCTGTGACAGTCCCTTTCATGAGAGATTAACAAAATGAATTCACCTAAAAAGAGGACATTCAGGACCTGCCGCTCTGCATGGTATGTCATTACAAAAATCAACAAGGAGGGTTATGCCCAACAAAACGAGAGTGCTATAAATGTGGACAGCAGGGACATGTGCAAAAATCATCCAAAAGCTAAAAATCAAAATAAAACTCCTCCTGGGATTTGCCCCCAGTGCAAAAGGAAAAGGCATTGGGCCAATAAACGTGGTTCCAAAACTGATAAAAAAGGTAATTCATTAAAGAACAAAGTTTGGAAAACTGGAAGAGGGGCCAGCCCCTGGCCCCGGTATCTCAAAGGACAAACCCCGGGGCAGTATGGTTTGTCCCCTCCCAGCCTCAGGCTCAGCAAATACCTCAACAATTGCTTCTCTCCAACGAGCAACCCCAGGTAGTGCAGAACTAGACCTCTGTGCTGCCTCTGATACAATATTAGATTCCACCCAGGGCTCAAAAATTATCCCTACAGGGGTGCAGGGCCCCTTGCCTTTGGGCACCTGTGCTTTTATTCTTGGCTGAGCGTCAGCCACCCTTAAAGGCATTCAAGTTTTTCCCAGTATTATTGATGGTGACTTTACCAGGGAGATAAAATCGTGGCAGCTGCTATTTTGGAGTAGCTGTCATTCCACAGGGCACCCATCTAGTACAACTGGTTCTTCTGCCTTTAATTACTGGAAATACATCCTCAATTTCTTCCAAGCCCTGAGGCATTACCCCTTTGGGCTCCTCAGATGCTTATTGGGTCCAGCCAATTACAAAAAATAGGCCTGTGTTAACCCTTACTATTGAAGGAAAGGATTTCAAGGGCATTTTGGATACAGGGGCAGATGCCACAGTCATATCTCAAAATCATTGGCCCACCCATTGGCTGCTGACCACATCTCTCACCGATTTGCCAGGTATAGGCCAGTCCAATAACCCCCAAGTCAGCTCAAGGGTATTACACTGGAAAGATAGGGGCACTGTGACTCCTTTTGTATTACCAGGCTTCCCTGTTAACCTGTGGGGACGTGACATTCTCTCCCAAATGGAAGTTATCCTGTGCAGCCCTAGTGCTGTGGTCACACAACAAATGCTGCGCATGGATTATGTGCCTGGCACAGGACTTGGAAAAATGAGACAGGGCATAACTCAACCTATTACAGCCCCTCTAAAACAGATAGACATAGACTTGGATATTCAGATTTTTAGTAAGGGCCACTGGAGTTTTTTGGCAAAAATCCCTCACACCCAATAAAAAAGGTCAACCTCTTTTCTGGGTCCATCTCCCCATTTCCTCATCTAAAGTAATTACAGTATATTTGTCTCAGGTTGCTTCAACAATCATCAAGGCTCGTTTCCTTTCCCACCAATATTTCAGAAAAGACCCCAATGTTATAGTAGTGCCATATACCCAAGAACAGACTCAGTTCCTTCTTCAAACTTCTGATGACTGGGGAATAGCCATGTCAGGATTTATGGGAACCATTGACAATCACCTCCCTGATGACCCCGTGTTACATTTTGCCCAATCCTATTCATTTATTTTTCCATAAAATACAAAAAATAATCCCATTCCAAAGGCTGTTACAGTATTTACAGATGGGTCGTTCAGTGGGATGGGTGCCTTTGTGGCAGACAACCGTTCCCATGTTTTTAAACATCTTATCAGTTGGCTCAGTTGGTTGAGCTGTATGCCATACTTCAAGTCTTTACACAGTTTTCCAGTCAAGCTGTAAATATTTATACTGATAGTGCATATGTAGCTCACTCCACTCCATTTCTTAAAACTTCTCCTTTTCTTAAAATAACTTCCAATGCTATGCCCTTGTTTATACAAATGCAAAAGCTAAGACAACAGCCCTTCTATTTGGGACATATTAGGGGGCACACAAGCCTACCAGGATCACTCTCAGAAGGTAATGCCCAGGCAGATGCTGCTACAAGGCTTACCTTCCCCATAATAGAGGGATCAGCGCAGAAAGCTCAAAACTCAAAAGGTAATGTCCAGGTAGATGCTGCTACAAGGCTCACCTTCCCCATAATTGTGGGATCAGTGCAGGAAGCTTGAAACTTGCATAGGTTGCATCACTTAAATGCTCAATCTCTCCATTTGTTTTGTAAAATTTCATGAGAACAGGCTTGTGAAATAGTCAAAGAATGCCCCTCATGTGTTACAAGCCAACCTGGGAGTCAATCTGCGTGGTCTTCTCCCTAATCAACTGTGGCAAATGGATGTCACACACTTCCCAAAATTTGGCAAACTAAAGTATCTTCATGTCTCTATAGACACCAACAGTGGCTTTGTCTTTGCCTCCCCCCCATACAGGGGAAGCTGCTAAGGATGCTATCTCGCACCTTATCACTGCTCGTTCTGTACTGGGAAAACCTGTTAAGATTAAGACAGATAATGGTCTTGCTTATGTCAGTGCTAAGTTTAAACAATTTTGTGAGGTGCTCCATATTAATCACATTACAGGAATCCCCTACAATCCACAGGGTCAGGGGATTATCGAAGGAGCCCATCAAATGCTGAAAACCTGGCTCACTCGGCTTGAAACCACTTCCTTATTCTTTGTCTCTCCCTGCGACCGACTGAATCATGCGCTCTTTGTACTAAATTTCTTAACCTTAGATAATAATAGTCATTCAGCCGCAGATCGTCACTGGCATCCTTCCCCTGAAATGGCCCCACCTTTGGTGATGTGGTGAGACCCCCTCACTAGTGGCTGGCATGGCCCCGATCCTGTGCTTATTTGGGGATGGGGGTCAGCCTGCGTTCTGGATCAAAAACAATCAATGCCAAGATGGCTGCCTGAAAGATTAATTAACAAGTTAATTCATCAAACTCTTCTAATATTAATCCTACACCAGAGCCTACATCCGGCCCTGAGGATATTTTCCCCTTGTGTTTACAGGAATGAAAAGACCCTGCTGGAAGCTACTGGGACTCATTACAGGACTCCTTGTTATTGTCGGCATTGTTGCCATTGTTGCTATTTGTGTATCTTATCTTCTCTCTATTCTCTCCTCCCCGCCACATTTCCTGAGGGCTCACTGATTAACCCCTCTGAAGGGCCCTAATAACATGGCCCTCTTCCTTGCTCTCCTGATGATGGCAATCAACACCATCCATTGGGCTCCACCAGTCTTTGCAGGGTTGGACGACCCTCAGGCCATTCAAAAACTCCTTCAATAGCATGACCCTTGTTTCTGCTTGAGGGGCATAATAGTATCCTTCCCACAAACATCAACTTCCTACAGATCCCATGTCCTCAATTGTAAGCCACATTTTACACACGACTGCGGAGATAAAACTGCATATTGGGCTGTCACAGATTCCAAATGGCACTGTATTCTCAAACCTAAACTAGACTCTTCCCGCCCTGGGGATCAATCCCGTCAGAGTGCAATAGTACTATCCATTACTCTGTGCACTCCTCTTGTTATACGCAGTATCAAACCTGTAATGAGGGGGATCAACATTTATTGTTTGCCACCATTACAGGAGATCATGGGGGAGTGTTCAGAGGAGACTTGTCTTCTTCACGCCTCAGCTCTCCTCCCTGCCCCCCTAAGGGACAAGTAGCCTGCTGGTACCCTGTAGCCCCTGTGGAAGTGTCTGATGGTGGAGGCCCTCAGGATACCCTTACACAATTAAAAACACAAAAAACACTCAAAACCCTATTTGAGAGCCTTTACCCTTCCCTTCAATACCACCCCCTGGCTAAAGTTCATTTCAGAGGAAATGAAGACTTGGATGTCAATACCATGGATATCCTCACCAACACCCATAAACTGCTTAATCTCTCTGCCCCAGATCTTGCAAAAGGCTGCTGGCTCTGTTTACGCCAGGGACCCCCCCCCTTGCCATTTTTCTGCTGCTTAATGATACCCTTAGTTTAATATCTCCTTTCCTTGCCCCCTTATACAGCCTTTTCCTGTTCTTCCTGTCCCGACGGAAAATATCACTTGCCTTTATAAGTCTCCTAACAATAATTCCTTCGATATCAATGTAGGGTTTGCTCCTTTCTGCACAAATAGTAAAACAGTAGATTACCCTCTTTATGCCCCTAATTCCACCATTTTTGTATGTAGGGATAGTTTAGCTTATACCATTTTACCAACAAACTGGAACGGTAACTGCATGCATGCTATGCTTCTTCCCAATGTAGAAATTATTGATGAAAATACCTCTGTCCCTATTCCCTCCTTTGATTATATTGCAGAAAGGCAAAGGCGAGCTGTTCAATTTATTCCTTTATTGGCCACATTGGGAATTTCCACAGCTGTGGTTACAGGATCCACAGGACTGGGAATTGCTGTCCAAAAATATAGAGAATTGTCCCAACAACATATTTAAGATGTACAAACCCTATCTACCACCATCCAGGATCTTCAAGATCCAATTGATTCCCTAGCGGAAGTGGTTCTACAAAATCGTAGAGGCTTAGACTTGCTTACCACCGAACAGGGAGGTATTTGCTTGGCTTTACAGGAAAAATGCTGTTTTTATGCTAACAAGTCCGGCATTGTTCACGATAAAATCAAGACACTTCAAGAAGATCTGGAGCGTCGTCGACGTGCCATGGCTGAAAATCCCTTTTGGACAGGATGGAATGGACTGCTTCCCTATTTGCAACTGCTTTTAGGCCCCATTGCTGGTTTGCTTGTTAGACTATCTGTAGATCCTTGTCTTTTCAATAATCTGATGACCTTTATCAAACAGCAAGTAGGTGATTTAGCAACCAGACCAATTCAAATACATTACCGAAGTCTGGCCATGAGAGATCCCCTGGAAAACATTGTCTCTCTCTCTGGCCAGTGAGGTCTGGCCGGTGAAGTCAAGGTCCCTCCAACAACTGACTCTCCCCTTTGGTCCGCCGCTGCCCCAGTCGGGAGCCCAGGAATGGTTCCAGGCTTATCAATTAAATGAGCAATAAGTCAATGACGGGCACCTTTCTGGAACCTCACCCACCTAAGACAGGGGTCCTTGGGGAATGGCAAGTATATCCAATGACGGGTAAGAGGTACCGGAGCTCTGGGTCGATTCCTAAGAGAGGCACTGCTCATTCATCACACTTGGCCTAACTGGTAGCCATTTCTGTTTAACTGATAAGAAAGGGGAAGATGTCAGGGACCAGGCAACATGTGGCCTCTTAGCGATAAACTACTGAAGTAGAGCTAAGCAGCCCAGGCCGGAAAGTACTTATAATGCCACCCTGTGTCTTAAGTGTTTATGACCATTACCCCACCTGCACAAGCATTGCAGCTGCAAGATAACCTTGTGACCTCCCTCTGCTTGCACAAGCATTGCAGCTGCAAGGTAAACTACCCTCCTTCACCCTGCCCGACATCCTGCCTTCATGATATATAAGTGAGTGGTTAAAAAAAATAATGACACAGCTTGAACAGCCATGTAGTCTTGCTGTCATCTTTGTGTCTCCTGTCCCTTTCATTCCCCATTCTAGGTATTTGGCCCTAGTTGACGTCCCACGGGATGGGACAACTTGACCCATTTGAAGAGATAACACAGGACAAGGCAAATGTCATGGGCATTCGCAGTCCATAGGTTACTTCACAACACTCGACAATTCCACAGCTGCAGTGTCCAGTGACTACTGCCGAAATGATGCACTCACTCCAAATGCTGATATTGGCTGAACCTAAAGTGCGGTCCTTGCACCAAGACCTAGCTCTGGGAAATCCCTTCGTTTGCAGCTTAGCACCCTGCAAGGTTTCTTTGATTCTGGGGAAAACCATGTCTGTGTTGTCCTGGCAACTTAGCGGGAAGATGCGTAGCAGCATTTATGAAAGTGGGATTCACAGTATTCCTTGAGTGGGCTCCAAGGCACAACATACCTACTTCCACAACTCAGCAGAGACAGCTCTGCACACTCGGAAGCACACTGCCATGGAAGGGGAGCAGGGGAGAACCAGAACAATGTACGCCAGTGGCAATCGCATCTGGACAGCAGCGGGTGCTCAGAACAAAACCACAGGAACAAAGCTGCAGGGTCGTTGTAAGGACGCAGAACACAGTCCGTAGTTCAAGTGATCTCCCTGCTTACAGTAATTAGGGCAATATCCCCTTTCTGGGGAATGTACTCTTCCCCTGCTGTTGTGCTTTGCACTGCTCCCATGTATAACGATTTCCACAAGCACATTTGGCTCCTCACAGCAGTAGGCCCTAAGGGTCCTGTGGGGAGACACACGACCCGTTCCCAGAGATCCCAGAGGGCAAGGCAAATGTCACGGGCATTTGCAGTCCATAGGTTACTGTCACAACACTCGACAGTTCCACAGCTGAAGTTTCCAGTGACTGCTACCAAGTGCTGCTCTCACTCCTATTGGTGATTTCAGCTGAACCTAAAGCAGAGTCTCTGTTCCAAGACCTAGCTCTGGGGAATCCCTTCCTTTGGAGCTCAGCACCCTGCAAGGTTTCTTCAATTCTGAGGCAGACCATGCCTATCTTGTGCTGGCAACTTACCAGGAAGACACGAGCAGCGTATCTGAAAGTGGGTTTCACATAATTCCTTTAGTAGCTCTGGGCAGAACATGGCTACTTCCACAACTCAGCAGAAACAGCTCTGCAAACTCGGAAGCACTCTGCCATGGAAGGGGAGCAGGGGAGAACTAGAACAATGGGCACCAGCGGCAGTCTCCCCTGGACAGCAAGAAACGTTCAGAACGAAAGCACAGGAACAAAGTGGCAGGGTATTTGTAAGGACGCAGAATGCATTCAGAAGCTCAAGCAATATCGTGGCTTCCATATTTCAGGCATGGGCCCCTTTCCAGGGAATGTACTCTTCCCCTGCTGCTGTGCTTTGCACTCTTCCGATATAATATGAAATCCACAAGCACATTTGGCTGCTCATTGCGTTAGGCCTTAAGGGTCTTGTGGGGAGACACACGACCCATTCCCAGAGATCCCAGAGGGCAAGGCAAGAGTCACAGGCATTCACATTCCATAGGTTACTGTCACAATACTCGACAATTCCACAGCTGCAGAGTCCAGTGACTGCTGCCAAAGTGCTGTGCTCATTCCGAATGGTGATTTCCGCTGAAACCAAAGGGTGGTCTCTGCTCCAAGACCTAGCTCTGGGGAATCCCTTCATTTGCAGCACAGCACCCTGCAAGGCTTCTTCGATTCTGGGCAGACCATCCCAGTCTGGTGCCGGCAACTTACCAGGAAGACATGTAGCAGCGTATCTGAAAGTGGGTTTCACAGGAATCCTTGAGTGGGCTCCAGGCACAACATGCCAACATCCCACTACTCAGCAGAGACAGCTCTGCGCTCTCAGAAGCACACTACCAGGGAACGGGAGCAGGGGAGAACCAGAACAACGTGCACGAGCAGCAATTTTCCATGAACAGCAGGGAGTGCTCAGAACAAAACCACGGGAACAAAGTGGCAGGGTCTTTGTAAGGACACAGAACACAGTCCGAAGCTCAAGTAATCTCACGGCTTACAGTAATTCAGGTAAGGTCCCCTTTCCAGGGCATGTACTCTTCCCCTGTTGCCTTGCTTGCACTGCTCCTGTGTAGAATGAATTCCACAAGCACATCTGGCTCTTACAGTAATAGGCACTAAGGGTCTTCTGAGACACAAGACCCATTCCCAGAGATACCAGAGGGCAAGGCAAATGTCACGGGCATTCACAGTCCATAGGTTACTGTCACGGCACTCGACAATTCCACAGCTGCAGAGTCCTGTGACTGCTGCCAAAGTGCTGCGCTCACTCGAATGGTGATTTTGGCTGAACCCAAAGCGCGGTCTCTGCTCCGAGACCTAGATTTGGGAATCACTTTGTTTGCAGCTCAGCACCTTGCAAGGCTTCTTTGATCTGGGGCAAACCATGGCTGTCTTGTGCTGGCAACTTAGCAGGAAGATATGTAGCAGCGTATCTGAAAGTGGGTTTCACAGTATTCCTAAGTGGGCTCTGGACACAACATGGCTACTTCCCACCACTCAGCAGATACAGCTTGCACACTCGGAAGCACTCTGCCATGGAAGGGGAGCCAGGAAGAACCAGAACAACAGGCGCCAGCAGCAATCTCCCCTGGATGGCAGGGAACTCTCAGAATGAAAGAACAGGAACAAAGTGGCAGGCTTTTTTAAGAACAAAGAACACAGTCCGAAGCTCAAGCGAACTCGCGCAACAGTAATTCGGGTATGTTCCATTTTCTGGGGAATGTACTCTTCCCCTGCTGCCATGCTTTGCACCGCTCCCATGTAGAATGAATTCCACAAGCACATTTGGCTGCCTATTGCATTAGTCTTAAAGGTCTTGTGGGGAGACACATGGCCCGTTCCCAGAGATCCCAGAAGGCAAGGCAAATGTCATGGGCATTCGCAGTCCACAGGTTACTTCACAACACTCGACAATTCCACAGCTGCAGTGTTCAGTGACTGCAGCCAAAATGCTGCACTCACTGCAAATGGTGAATCTGGCTGAACCCGAAGCACGGTCTCTGCTCCAAGACCTAGCACTCAGGAATCCCGTAATTTGCAGCTCAGCACCCTGCAAGGCTTCTTCAATTCTGAGGCAAACCATGTCTGTGTTGTGCTTGCAACTTAGCAAGAAGATGCGTAGCAGAATTTCTCAAAGTGGGTTTCACAGTATTCCTTGAGTGGGCTCTGGGCACAGCAGGCTATTTCCACAACTCAGCAGAGACAGCTCTGCACACTCGGAAGCACACTGCCATTGAAAGGGAGCAGGGGAGAATCAGAACAATGTGCTGCAGAGGCAATCTCCCCTGGATGGCAAGGAGGGCTCAGAACAAAACCACGGGAACAAAATGGTAGGGTCTTTGTAAGAACGCAGAACACAGTCTGAAGCTCAAGCGATCTCGTGGCTTACAGTAATTCGGGTATGGTCCCCTCTCTGGGGAATGTACTCTTGCCCTTCTGCTGTGCTTTGCACTGCTCCTGTGTAGAACGAATTCCACAGCACATTTGGTCCTCACAGCAGTAGGCTCTAAGGGTCTTTTGGAGAGACACAACACCTGTTCCCTGAGATCCCAGAGGGCAATGCAAATGTCACGGGCATTCGCAGTCCATAGGTTACTTCACAACACCCAACATTTCCAGAGCTGTAGTGTTCAGTGACTGCTGCCAAAATGCTGCGCTCACTCTGAATGGTGATTTCGGCTGAACCTGAAGTGTGGTCTCTGCTCCAAGACCTAGCTTTGGTGAATCCCTTCGTTTTTAGCTCAGCACCCTGCAAGGCTTCTTCGATTCTGGGGCAGACCATGCCTGTCTTGTGTTGGCAACTTTCCAGGAAGATACATAGCAGCGTATCTGTAAGTGGGTTTCACAGTATTCCCTGAGTGGGCTCTGTGCACAACATGACCACTTCCACAACTCAGCAAAGACAGCTCTGCACACTTGGAAGCACACTGCCATGGAAGGGGAGCAGGCCCAAACCAGAACATCGAGCACAAGCTGCAATCTCCCCTGGATGGCAGGGAGTGCTCAGATCTTAACCACGGGAAGAAATCAACAGGGTCTTTGTAAGAACGCAGAACACACTCCCAAGCTCAAGTGATCTCGTGGCTTACAGTAATGGGGTTATGGTCCCCTTTCTGGGGAATGTACTCTTCCCCTGCTGCCTTGCTTTGCACTGCTCCCATGTAGAACGAATTCCACAAGTGCATTTGGCTGCCTATGGCATTAGGTCTTAAAGGTCTTGTGGGGAGACACATGACCCGTTCCCAGAGATCCCACAGGGCAAGCAAATGTCACTGGCACTCACAGTCCATAGGTTACTTCACAACCCTCGACAATTCCACAGCTACAGTGTCCAGTGACTGCTGCCAAAGTGCTGCGCTCACTCCGAATGCTGATTTTGGCTGAACCCAAAGCACGGTCTCTGCTCCAAAACCTAGCTCTGGGGAATCCATTCATTTGCAGCTCAGCACCCTCCAAGTTTTTTTCAATTCTGGGGCAAACCATGGCTGTCTTGCGCTGGCAACTTAGCAGGAAGATGCGTAGCAGTGTATTTGAAAGTGGGTTTCACAGTATTCCTTGAGTGGGCTCCGGACACAACATGACTACTTCCACAACTCAGCAGAGACAGCTCTGCACACTCGGAAGCACACTGCCATGGAAGGGGCACAGGGGACAATCAGAACAACGGGCACCACCGGCAGTCTACCCTGGACAGCAGGGAACGCTCAGAATGAAAGAACGGGAACAAAGCGGCAGGGTGTTTGTAAGGACACAGAACACAGTCCGAAGCTCAAGTCATCTCACGGCTTAGAGTAATTCAGCTATGGTCCTCTATCTGGGGAATGTACTCTTCCTCTGATGCCTTGCTTTAAAATGCTTCAATGTAGAACAAATTCCACAAGCACATTAGGCTCCTCACAGCAGTAGGCCCTAAGGGTCTTGTGCAGAGACACACGACCCATTCCCAGAGATCCTAGAGGGCAAGCAAATGTCACAGGCATTCGCAGTCCATAGGTTACTTCACAACACTCGACAATTCCACAGCTGTAATGTTCAGTGACTGCTGCCAATGTACTGCGCTCACTCTGAATGGTGATTTCCGCTGAAACCAAAGGTCTCTGCTCCAAGACCTAGCTCTGGGGAATCCCTTCGTTTTTAGCTCAGCACCCTGCAAGGCTTCTTCGATTCTGGGGCAGACCATGCCTGTCTGCCTCTTGCAACTTACCAGGAAGATACGTAGCAGCGTATCTGAAAGTGGGTTTCACAGTATTCCTTGAGTGGACTCTGGGCACAACATGACTACTTCCACAGCTCAGCAGAGACAGCTCTGCTACCTCAGAAGCACACTGCCATGGAAGGGGAACAGGGGAGAATCAGAACAATGGCCTCCAGCTGCAATCTTCCCTGGATAGCAGGGAGGGCTCGAACGAAACCACGGGAACAAAGGGGCAGGGACTTTGTAAGGATGCAGAACATAGTACAAAGCTCAAGAGATCTCTTGGTTTACAGTAATTCGGGTATGGTCCCCTTTCTGGGGAATGTAGTCTTCCCCTGCTGCCATTCTTTGCATTGCTCCTGTGTAGAATGAATTCCACAAGCACATTTGGCTCCTCACAGCAGTAGGCCCAAAAGGTCTTGTGGGGAGACACACCACCCATTCCCAGAGATCCCAGATGGCAAGGCAAATGTCACAGGCATTTGCAGGCCAAAGGTTACTTCACAACACTCGACAATTCCACAGCTGCAGTGTTCAGGGACTGCTGCCAAAATGCTACACTCACTTTGAATGTTGATTTTGGCTGAACCCGCAGCATGGTCTCTGGTCCATGACCTAGCTCTCAGGAATCCCTTCATTTTTAGCTCAGCACCCTGCAAGGCTTCTTCGATTCTGGGGCAGTCCATGCCTGTCTGCCTCTGGCAACTTACCAGGAAGACGCGTAGCAGCGTATCTGAAAGTGGGTTTCACAGTATTCCTTGAGTGGGCTCCGGGCACAACATGACTACTTCCACAACTTAGCAGAGACAGCTCTGCACACTTGGAAGCACACTGCCATGGAAGGGGAGCAGGGGAGAACCAGAACAACGGGCACCAGCGGCAGTCTACCCTGGACAGCAGGGAACGCTCAGAATGAAAGAAGGGGAACAAAGGGGCAGGGACTTTGTAAGGATGCAGAACGCAGTCCAAAGCTCTAGCGTTCTCGTGCCTTACAGTAATTCAGGTAAGGTCCCCTTTCTGGGCAATGTACTCTTCCCTTTTTGCCATGCTTTGCACTACGCCCCTTTAGAACGAATTCCACAAGCACATTGGCTGCCTATTGCATTAGGTCTTAAAGTTCTTGTGGGGAGACACACGACCCGTTCCCAGAGATCCCAGAGGGCAAGCAAATGTCACGGGCATTTGCAACCCATAAGGTACTGTCACAACTCTTGAGAATTTCACAGATGCAGAGTCCAGTGACTGTTGCCAAAGTGCTATGCTCACTCTGAATGGTGATTTCCGCTGAACCAAAACCGAGGTCTCTGCTCCAAGACCTAGCTCTGGGGAATCCATTCATTTGATGCTTAGCATTCTGGAAGTCTTCTCTGATTCTGGGGCAAACCATGGGTGTCTTGTGCTGGCAACTTAGCAGGAAGATACATAGCAGTGTATCTGAAAGTGGGTTTCACAGTATTCCTTGAGTGGGCTCCGGACACAACATGGGTACTTCCACAACTCAGCAGAGACAGCTCTGCACACTCATAAGCACACTACAATGGAAGGGGCACAGGGGAGAACCAGAACAACGGGCACCAGTGGCAATCTCCCCTGGATGGCAGGGCGGGCTCAGAAAGAAACTCTGGAACAAAGAAGCATGGTCTTTGTACGTACGAGGAACACAGTCCGAAGCTCAAGTGATCTCACACCTTACAGTTATTCAGATATGTTCCCCTTTCTATGGAATGTACTCTTCCCCTGCTGCCCTGCTTTGCACAGCTCCTGTGTAGAAGGAATTCCACAGCAACATTTGGCAGCCTATTGCGTTAGGTCTTAATGGTCTTGTGGGGAGACACACGACCCGTTCCAAGAGATCCCAGAGGGTGAGCAAATGTCATGGGCATTCGCGGTCCATAGGTTACTTCACAACACTCGACAATTCCACAGCTGCAGTGTTCAGTGACTGCTGCCAAAATGCTACACTCACTCCGAATGGTTATTTCGGCTGAACCCAAAGCACGGTCTCTGCTCCAAGACCTAGCTCTGGGGAATCCATTCGTTTGCAGCTCAGAAACCTCCAAGTTGTCAGGGACCAAGCAAAATGTGGCCTCTTAGCGATAAACTACTGAAGTAGAGCTAAGCAGCCCAGGGCGGAAAGTACTGATAACGCCACCCTGTATCTTAAGAGTTTATGACCATTCCCCCACCTGCACAAGCATTGCAGTTGCAAGATAACCTTGTGATCTCCCTCTGCTTGCACAAGCATTGCAGCTGCAAGGTAAACTACCCTCCTTCCCCCTGCCCGACATCCTGCCTTCACGATATATAAGTGAGTGTTTAAAAAAATAAAGACACAGCTTGAACAGCCATGTAGTATTGCTGTCATCTTTGTGTCTCCTGTCCCTTCATTCCCCATTCTAGGTACTTGGCCCTAGTTGACGTCCCACGGGACGGGACACGAAGTCTTCTTGATTCTGGGGCAAACTATATGTGTCTTGTGCTGGCAACTTAGCAGGAAGATACATAGCAGTGTATCTGTAAGTGGGTTTCACAGTATTCCTTGAGTGGACTCTGGGCACAACATGGCCACTTCCCACAACTCAGCAGAGACAGCTCTGCACACTCGGAAGCACACTGCCATGGAAAGGGAGCAGGGGAGAACCAGAACAATGTGCTACAGAGGCAATCTCCCCTGGACAGCAAGGAGGGCTCAGAAGGAAACCACGGGAACAAAGCAGCAGGGTCTTTGTAAGGACGCAGAATGCAGTTCAAAGCTCAAGCCATCTCGCGCTTTACAGTAATTCAGGTAAGGTCTCCATTCCGGGGAATGTACTCTTCCCCTGTTGCCTTGCTTTGCACTGCTCCCATGTAGAATGAATTCCACAAGCACATTTGGCTCCTCACAGCAGTAGGCCCTAATGGTCTTGTGGGGAGACACACGTTCCATTCTCAGAGATCCCAGAGGGCAAGCAAATGTCACAGGCATTCGCAGTCCATAGGTTACTGTCACAGTATTAGACAATTCCACTGAGAGTCCAGTGACTGCTGCCAAAGTGCTGCGCTCACTCAAAATAGTGATTTCCGCTTAACCTAAAGTGCGGTCTCTGCTCCAAGACCTAACTCTGGGAAATCTCTTCGTTTGCAGCTCAGCACGCTCCAAGGCTTCTTCAATTCTGGGGCAAACCATGTCTGTGTTGGGCTTGCAACTTAGCTGGAAGATGCGTAGCAGAGTTTCTGAAATTAAGTTTCACAGCATTCCTTGAGTGGGCTCAGTGGACAACATGGCTACTTCCATAACTCAGCAGAGACAGCTCTGCACACTCGGAAGCACACTGCCATGGAAAGGGAGCAGGGGAGAACCAGAACAATGTGCTGCAGAGGCAATCTCCCCTGGACGGCAAGTATGGCTCAGAACGAAACCATGGGAACAAAGCGGCAGGGTCTTTGTAAGAACGCAGAACACAGTCTGAAGCTCAAGCGATCTCGTGGCTTACAGTAATTCGGGTATGGTCCCCTTTCTGGGGAATGTAGTCTTCCCCTGCTGCCGTGCTTTGCACTGCTCCTGTGTAGAACTAATTCCACAAGTGCATTTGGCTCCTCACAGCAGTAGTCCCTAAGTGTGTCGTAGGGAGATACATGACCCATACCCAGAGATCCCAGAGGGCAAGCAAATGTCACGGGCATTCGCAACCCATAAGATATTGTCACTACAGTTGAGATTGCCACAGATGCAGAGTCCAGTGACTGCTGCCAAAATGCGGCGCTCACTCTGAATGTTGATTTCCGCTGAACCCGAAGCACCATCTCTGCTCCAAGACCTAGCTCTGGGGAATCCCTTCGTTTTTAGCTCAGCACCCTGCAAGGCTTCTTCGATTCTGGGACAGACCATGCCTGTCTTGTGCCGGCAATGTACCAGGAAGACGCGTAGCAGCGTATCTGAAAGTGGGTTTCACTGTATTCCTTGAGTGGGCTCCGGGCACAACATGCTTACTTCCACAACTCAGCAGAGACGGCTCTGCTACCTCAGAAGCACACTGCCATGGAAGGAGAGCAGGGGAGAACCACAACAACGGGTACCAGTGCCAGTCTACCCTGGACAGCAGGGAACGCTCAGAATGAAAGAAGGGGAACAAAGGGGCAGGGACTTTGTAAGGACACAGAACGCAGTCCGAAGCTCAAGCTATCTCGCGCCTTACAGTAATTCAGGTATGTTCCCCTTTCCAGGGAATGTACTCTTCCCCTGTTGCCTTGCTTTGCACTGCTCCTGTGTAGAACGAATTCCACAAGCACATTTGGCTCCTCACAGCAATAGGCCATAATGGTCTTGTGGGGAGACACACCACCCATTCCCAGAGATCCCAGAGGGCAAGCAAATGTCACGTGCATTTGCAGTCCATAGGTTACTGTCACAACACTAGACAATTCCACAGCTGCAGTGTTCAGGGACTGCTGCCAAAATGCTGCACTCACTTTGAATGGTGATTTTGGCTGAACCCGAAGTGTGGTCTCTGCTCCAAGACCTAGCTCTCAGGAATCCCTTTGTTTTTAGCTCAGCACCCTGCAAGGCTTCTTCGATTCTGGGGCAGACCATGCCTGTCTAGTGCCGGCAACTTACCAGGAAGATGCGTAGCAGCATTTCTGAAAGTGGGTTTCACTGTATTCCTTGAGTGGGCTCCGGGCACAACATGACTACTTCCACAACTCAGCAGGGACAGCTCTGCTACCTCAGAAGCACACTGCCATGGACGGGGAGCAAGGGAGAACCAGAGCAATGGGCACCAGCGCCAGTCTCCCCAAGACTGCTGGGAACACTCAGAACTAAACCATGGGAACAAAGCAGCAGGGACTTTGTAAGGACGCAGAATGCAGTTTGAAGCTCAAGTGATCTTGCGCCTTACAGTAATTCAGGTAAGGTCCCCTTTCCGGGGCATGTACTCTTCCCCTGTTGCCTTGCTTGCACTACTCCTATGTAGAATGAATTCCACAAGCACATTTGGCTCCTCACAGCAGTAGGCCCTAAGGGTCTTGTGGGGAGACACAGGACCCATTCCCAGGGATCCAAGAGGGCAAGCAAATGTCACAGGCATTCACAGTCCATAGGTTACTGTCACAGCACTCAACAATTTTACAGCTACAGAGTCCAGTGACTGCTGCCAAAGTGCTATGCTCACTCTGAATGGTGATTTCCGCTGAACCCAAAGCGTGGTCTCTGCTCCAAGACCTAGCTCTGGGGAATCCATTCATTTGACGCTCAGCATTCTGGAAGTCTTCTCTGATTCTGGGGCAAACCTTGTGTGTCTTGTGCTGGCAACTTAGCAGGAAGATACATAGCAGCGTATCTGAAAGTGGGTTTCACAGTATTCCTTGAGTGGGCTCTGGGCACAACATGGCTACTTCCCACAACTCTGCAGATACAGCTCTGCAAACTCGGATTCACTCTGTCATGGATTGGGAGCTGGGAAGAACCAGAACAACGGGCGCCAGCGGCAATCTCCCCTGGATGGCAGGGAATGCTCTGAATGAAAGAACAGGAACAAAGCGGTAGGGTCTTTGTAAGAATGCAGAACGCAGTCCAAAGCTCAAGTGATCTCGCGCCTTACAGGAATTGGGTATGGTCCCCTTTCTGGGGAATGTAGTCTTCCCCTGCTGCTGTGCTTTGCACTGCTCCCTTGTAGAACGAATTCCACAAGCACATTTGGCTGCCTATTGGGTTCGGTCTTAAATCTTGTTAGGAGACCCACGACCCGTTCCCAGAGATCCCAGAGTGCAAGGCAAATGTCACGGGTATTCGCAATGCATAGGTTACTTCACAACACTCGACAATTCCACAGCTGCAATGTTCAGTGACTGTTGCCAAAATGCTGCACTCATACAAATGGTGATTTCGGCTGAACCCGAAGCGCGGTCTCTGCTCCAAGACCTAGCTCTGGGGAATCCATTCGTTTGCAGCTCAGCACCCTGTGAGGCTTCTTCGGTTCTGGGACAGACCATGCCTGTCTTGTGCCGGCAACTTACCAGGAAGACGTGTAGCAGCGTATCTAAAAATGGGCTTCACAGTATTCCTTGAGTGGGCTCCGGGCACAACATGCCTACTTCCACAACTTAGCAGAGACAGCTCTGCACACTTGGAAGCACACTGCCATGGAAAGGGAGCAGGGGAGAACCAGAACAACGGGCACCAGTGCCAGTCTCCCCAAGAAAGCTGGGAACGCAAAGATCGAAACCATGGGAACAAAGCAGCAGGGTCTTTGTAAGGACGCAGAATGCAGTTCAAAGCTCAAGCCATCTCGCGCTTTACAGTAATTCAGGTAAGGTCTCCTTTCCGGGGAATGTACTCTTCCCCTGTTGCCTTGCTTTGCACTGCTCCCTTGTAGAACGAATTCCACAAGCACATTGGCTTCTCACAGCAGTAGGCCCTAAGGGTCTTGTGGGGAGACACACGACCCGTTCCCAGAGATCCCAGAGGGCAAGCAAATGTCATGGGCATTCGCAGTTCATAAGTTACTGTTACAACACTCGACAATTCCACAGCTACAGTGTCCTGTGACTGCTGCCAAAGTGCTGTGCTCACTCCAACTGGTGATTTCTGCTGAACCCAAAGCGTGGTCTCTGCTCCAAGCCCTAACTCTGGGGAATCCTTTCATTTGCAGCTCAGTACCCTCCAAGTCTTCTCTGATTCTGGGGCAAACCATGCATGTCTTGTGCTGGCAACTTAGCAGGAAGATACGTAGCAGCGTATCTGAAAGTGGGTTTCACAGTATTCCTTGAGTGGGCTCTGGGCACAACATGGCTACTTCCACAACTCAGCAGAGACAACTCTGCACACTTGGAAGCACTCTGTATGAAAGGGGAGCTGGGAAGAACCAGAACAACGGGCACCAGAGGCATTCTCCCCTGGATGGCAGGGAATGCTCAGAACGAAAGAACAGGAACAAAGGGGCAAGGTCTTTGTAAGAATGCAGAACACAGTCTGAATGTCAAGCAATCTCGTGGCTTACAGTAATTCGGGTATGTTCACTCTGGGAAATGTACTCTTCCCCTGTTGCCTTGCTATGCACTGCTCCTTTGTAGATCGAATTCCACAAGCACATTTGGCTGCCTATTGCATTAGGTCTTAAAAGTGTTGTGGGAAGCCCCACGACCCATTCCCAGAGATCCCAGAGGGCAAGTAAATGTCACAGGCATTTGCAGTCCATAGGTTACTGTCAGAGCACTCAAAAATTCCACTGCTGCAGAGTCCAGTGACTGCTGCCAAAGTGCCGCGCTCACTCCGAATGGTGATTTTCGCTGAAACCAAAGGGCGGTCTCTGCTCCAAGACCTAGCTCTGGGGAATCCATTCGTTTGCAGCTCAGCACGCTCCAAGTCATCTTTGATTCTGGTGCAAACCATGTCTGTGTTGTGCTTGAAACTTAGCTGGAAGATGCGTAGCAGTGTTTCTGAAAGTAGGTTTCACAGTATTCCTTGAGTGGCTCCGGGCACAACATGACCACATCCACAACTCAGCAGAGACAGCTCTGCACACTCGGAAGCACACTGCCACTGAAAGGGAGCAGGGGAGAACCAGAACAATGTGCTGCAGGGGCAATCTCCCCTGGATGGCAAGGAGGGCTCAGAATGAAACCACGGGAACAAAGCAGCAGGGTCTTTGTAAGAACGCAGAACACAGTCCAAAGCTCAAGCAATCTCGTGGCTTACAACAATTTGAGTATGGTCTCCTTTCTGGGGAGTGTACTCTTCCCTTCTGCCATGCTTTTCACTTCTCCCATGTAGAACAAATTCTACAAGCACATTTGGCTCCTAACAGCAATAGGCCCTAAGGGTCTTGTGGGGAAACACACCATCTGTTCCCAGAGATCCCAGAGGGCATTGCAAATGTCACGGGCATTCGCAGTCTATAGGTTACTTCACAACACTTGACAATTCCACAGCTGCAATGTTCAGTGACTGCTGCCAAATTGCTGAACTCACTCCGAATGGTGATTTCAGCTGAACCCGAAGTGTGGTCTCTGTTCCAAGAACTAGCTCTGAGAAATCTCTTCGTTTTCAGCTCAGCACCCTCCAAGTCTTCTTCGATTCAGGGGCAAACCATGCGTGTCTTGTGCTGGCAACTTAGCAGGAGAAATGTAGCAGCGTATCTGAAAGTGGTTTTCACAGTATTCCTTGAGTAGGCTGGGCTGTGCCAAAACCAGGAGCCAGGAGCTATTTTCATGTCTCCTACGTGTGTGGCAGGGGCCCAAGCACTTGGTGCATTTTACAGTGCTTTTCTGAGACTATTAACAGGGAGCTGGAGTGGAAATGGAGCAGCCAGGACTTGAACTCATGTCCATTTGTGATGCCAGAGTCATAGGCAGTGGCTTTACCTGCTATAGTACAATGCCAGTGCTCAATATATATTTTTTTAAATTAGCCTTTTTCTTGTTGGCTTTATAAACCTGCCATTTGAACAGAAACCAAATGAAGCCACCTGTTAAGAGTGGAGTTCTTTCTCTAGCAGCTCCACACTCTACTTCCTGTGTCTCATCTAGTTCTCACCTCTTCTCCTCACCTCCTCTGTCACCATTCAGCCAACCTTGCCCGCTGGTCCAGAGTGGTGTGTGCACATGCCCCAGAGGAATGGGTCACAAACTCATTGAAGCCTACAGCCTGCCCCAATGCACAAGGCCTGCTTGAGCTATGCATCCACTGGCCACAGACTACGCATCTCTAGAAATGTTGGAGCCCAGGGTCCCTGAACTATGGGGCTCACAGGGGAAGAAAGAAGCAAAGGTTTACTTTTTGCAAGGCAGCCAATCCTGTCACAGTTTATTTTCTCCTCCTAACCCAAGCATTTGCATCCTTCCTTCTCATATCACCAGTGCTATTCCTCATATGCCCACTCCTCTCAACCCTAGCTCAAGAGTCTCTACTCCCTTGTCCTCAGGTTGTTTTGTTCATAAGCAACCTGGTTTCCTGCCTCCAGTTTCTCCCAAAGCTAGAACCACTGTCACCTCTAGACTCTGGAGTCAGCCCTTCCCAAGGGGAGGATCACTATGGCTTGTTCACTTTGGAGACATATATCACCATCTCTTCTGGGTCTGAATTGATGCTAGATTACTTGTAGATGCCGCTTCCCAATTCCCAAAGTCCTCTCTTTGCTCTCAAAGACTCACTGCCAGCAGCAAGGACCACTACCCCTCTGAACTGTACTGTGTGTTAGGATGCTGACAACTAAAAGCTAGCCCACTAAGGTGGTGAAGTTCACACCCAGATAGTCCACAATTTGAATCCTGCCTCTCACACTGACTGATCTTATGGCTTCATTGTACCTTGTCTAAGCAGCCTCGTGTAATATGATTTGCCTCTATCTCCTATGATATTCGGAGCTTCTTGGGAAAATCTTACCCATCTATAAGTTCCTTGTGCATATATTTGGTGAATAAGTGAAATCATCTTCTCTTGGCTGCTTTCTCAATTATAAAATGGAGCTATTACTTCCCTGCCTGCTTGAGTGAAGAGGGCACCCATCATGTGTCCACTGGCATAAGTTGGACACTTAATGGGTGAAGTTTTCTAAAATTTCCTCTTCAGTTTGCTCAACAGTTTTCACCCATTTCTATCTCAACTCCAAGCTCAGCTTCCTGGGGCTTTCCATTTTCTTCCACATAGGTGCAGGAGCCCAAACCCTTGGGACATCTTCTACCACTTTCCCACACTATAAGCGGAGAGCTGGATAGAGAATGGAGCAGCTGGGAGATGGACTGGCATCCATATGGGGGATGCTGGCCCTTCAGGTGGAGGCTTAGCCTAGTATGCCACAACACTGGACCCCCAAAACTCTTTTATTAATATAAATATTTTATGCATTTTGTGGGTATGATTCCAAGAAGATAACCACACTTCCCTTAATTTTATATATATATATATATGTGTGTGTGTGTGTGTGTGTGTGTGTGTGTGTGTGTGTGTGTGATTTATCTATTTGAAAAGTAGAATAATGGAGAGAGAAGGAGAGACAGGAAAAGAGAGAGACTGGGAGGGAGGGAGGGAGAGAGAGAGACAGAGAGAGAGAGAGATTCCATCCACTGGTTCATTCTCCCCAAAAGCCACAGTGCTTCTGGGCTAGATAAAGCCAGAAGCCTGGACTCCATTCAAATCTCCCACATAGGTGATGGGGGGCTCAAGTAGTTGGGTCATCTTCCATTGCTTTCCCAGACACATTAACAGGGAACTGGATCAGATGTTAAGCAGCTAGGACTTGAAGTGGCACTCATATGGGGGGCCAGTGTCACAGGCAGTGGCTTAACCCACTGTGACACACCACCAGCCCCATATTCATTTTTACATCCTCATTTATCCATTCAGCTAAGAGACAGACTCTGTCAGGTTCTGAGCTTATTGGGTCAAATAAAGCAAACACGGTTCTTGATCTCATGAAGTCTGCAGTCTGACAGGAAAGAATGAACCAGGCAAATGATATTTCCTTGTGTAGTGAATACTAAGTGTGAAGTGAATGGCTGAAGATTTAAACCATCAAAACCAAGCAATTCTAATCTTGTGAACAAGAGACAGAAGGCACAGACATAGAACTGCAAATGATCCAGTTAACTATTTATCTAAACAGCTTCTAATTAAAAACTTAAAATACAAATAACACATGTATATCTGAGCACAGTTGTTACCATAACATTAACCATAAAAAAATAAGTAAGAATGTCCATTGCTAAATCAACAATGGGAGTCATTGTGCACTTCCTCCCCATGTAGGATCTCTGTACTTAATGTGTTGTACTATGGGAATTAATGGTAAAACTAGTCTTCAAACAGTATTTACCCTTTGTGTGTCTGTGTGGGTGCAAACTGTTGAAATCTTTACTTAGTATATACTAAGTTGAGATTCTGCATACAAAGAGAATTAAAAATGAATCTCAATGAAGAATGGGATAGGAAAAGAGTAAGAGATGGGATGGTTTGCAGGTGGGAGGGTGGTTATGGGGGGGGGACCCGCTATAATCCAAAAGTTGTACTTTCGAACTTTATATTTATTAAATAAAATTTGTATAAGAACATTTGAAAAAGGATGTTGGTTGAAGAAAGGAATAAGGGCAGCAACCTATCTTTGAAATGTTTGGAGGGGAAGAGTGGAGAGATGTAAACAAAAGCAAGGGTCTTAGTTCCCATTCTGTCTCCACCTGCTGGAGTATGTAAAGCCCTTGAGGATGGCCAGTGAGTCTGGTCTGCAGCCAAGCCTTTGTCCTGGACTACATTTCCCAGAGTCCCTTGTGCCCTGACGTCCTGGGTACCTGAGCGCCTGCGTGCCTGTGTGCATGTCCCAGCGTGGGTGCATACATGTGGATCCGAGGCGCAGGACTGTGGAAGTTCATTCACTGACCAGAGCCAGCACTGGGAGGCAGGGCAGTGACTTGGCTCTGGCTCATCGAGTCTGTTACTCTGCACCTGCAGTCCCAGGCAGTTTGTGAGCACAATACCGGGGGTGGCCCCTGCTGCTTCTCCTTCAGTCTGTAGCTGTGGCCACTACCATTCCCATGCATCCCTTTGCTTCCCTGCACATCCTGAAGGGAGCCACCGGGCTCCCCGGGAATTCTCACCCATGCAGAGGGTTTGGGTGCCAGGGCTGCTGGCGGCTGGGGGTCCCGGCTCGCTGGGTGCCATTGGGTGGCAGCAGGGACTGAGAGGGACCCAGGCTGTCCGGCGTTTCCCCATGCTCTGGGGCTCCCGTGTCTCCCTTTTTCTCAAGTTTCCTTAATGCCTTTTATTTATGGGGTCCAAGGGGGTGTTCCCGGTTGTGGAGGGTGTGTGTGGGGTGTTCAGTGTTACTGGAACAGATCTGTGGGTTCATTTCTTTGGCTCAGTGTAACAATAAACGGCTGGGAAAAGGTTACAAAAAGGCAGAAGTTTTATTGCATCAAGCGAAAGTAGAGTCTTATTCGAGCTGGATGCTGGTTTTCAGGAGGTGTACTAGGTTTTTAAAGGTCTCGCTTTTTATTTTTTAATTGGACCACAATCGGAGGGGTGGGGTGGGAGAATTCATTTTTATATTGTTCTAAGTATGGCAGGGATCCCTCCTCTCAGGAAGATAAAACTAGCTAAAGGCAAAAAAAAAAAAAGACAGAAACAAAAATAACAGCAACAACAACACATTACAACCAGGTAGACATTTTGGAGCTGAGACTTTCTGAGAAATGCCACAGTGCAGAACTGTGTCAGTGGCCTGGGTGCACGCAGGCGGGTGACTGCCGGGAACTGGAGTTAAGAGCTAGCTTCCTCTTTCGGTGCCCATGCGACCTCAGACTTACCAGGCCATTTTCCAGTGGTTCCCATTGAGCAGGGCTGGGTGGCCCCCAGCAGGGAGCCCAGGGCTGCAGTGGATGGCTCAGCCCTGCGGCCCCCACTCCACACGCACACAGCCCACAAGGTGGGGTCCCTGTGGGCACTCGGGGGCAGCTAGGGCTCTGCGGGCTCTGCTGACATTTCCCCCCTCTTCTTCACTGTCCCCACAATGCCGCTCCCCGCTGATTGTCCTATAGTCCCTGTAGCTGGAAGTAAGGGGGCCGCTGAGTTTTCTTATTTTCTGTTTGGTGCTGCAGCCGAAGACATTTTTAGCATTGGGAGCACACTAACTAATAATTTGCACAAGGACTGGTCTGTGGAGGCCTCTATACAAGTGTGAGGAGTGGTAAGACAGAAAAAGGACCAGAAATAAGTGCCCCCTTCCCCCCATAGAGATACCCACGCAGTAGGGAAAGAGATGTGGCCTAGGAAAACATGGCACTTATCTTCCACATAGTGGAATTGTCAGGAGAGTAACCAGTCTTGAGTGAGTCCCTGTTCTGTTAGATTAGTGCTGTCACCTGATTCCCTGTTGATGACCTGATTGCCCATCATAAGGTTGCCTTGGAGGGAGGAGCAGCAGGGACTTTAGGCAGTGGGTGTGAAGGCTGCTGCGTGACTCCTCTCAGCCCCAGTATGGGGTTTGCTTGTCTCCAGGCTGCTTCCTGCCATGGTGCCTCTGATGGACCAGCAGATGTGTGTCGCTGCTGGGAGGAGCTGCTTCAAGCCGGCATTCTGAGCACCCATGTCCTGTGACCATTCATCTCCCAGGGAAACAGCCAGGAATAGGATTCCTAGAGCTGTCCAGCTGGCTGGCTGTCCTCGGCAGATCGTACCCTGTGCCGATGGAGTGTAACAGGCAAGGTATTTAGCATCTGGAAGAGAAGTTTTTAATATGAGATACATGCTCTGGTGATTTAGCAGTGATGTCTCTAGGAAAGGCACCCTGTGAGGAAGCTGATGGTGTCCATTAACCTTCCATTAGTAGCAGCCACTGGCATCTGCTGTGGGCTAGAGAAGGAAGCCTTGTCCTTGAACTCCAGTGAGTGGGAGGATTCAGCTACAGCTTAATGGAGGCTTCATTTGGAGGGAGTAACCAAAGTACTTCATTTTGCATTTGTTTTTAAAGAGGTAGTAACATTTTTTTAAGTTACAGCTCTGCATTGTAAGGATTGTACTTTGTAGCAAATGATGATTTTTTTGGTTACATTTTGAGTTTCATTTAGTTTCTGTTTAATTTATGTTTTTCAAGTTAATGAGTCCTAGAAATCAGCTTCTATTATCTGGGCTGTTACTGCGATAACCTTTCTCTCATCTCTCACCCAATGTACATTTTAAAGATTTTATTTTATTTATTGGAAAGGCAGAGTGACACAGAGAAGAAGAGAGAGACAGAAAGAGACAGAGGGACACAGAACTCCATCTGGGTCTCCCATGTGGGTGGCAAGGACCCAAATACTGGAACTATCTTCTGCTACTTTCCTAGGTGTGTGAGCAGGGAGCTGGATCAGAAGCAGAGCAAGGAAGTCTTGAGTAGTGTTCATAGGGGATGCCAGCATTGGACGCAGTGGCATAGCCCTCTGTCCCATGGAGCCAGCTCCTCCATAGACATTTGGAAATGCTGTCGGTAGCATTGAAAAGCTACAGTCTTAATTTTACAAGGGAAAAGGAAAGAAGTCTGTTCTAACTCTGGTCAGTTCCAGGGTCTGTTGGCTCACATAGAAGCTGTTTCTGAAAAGAGACACAGGAGATGTGTGTGTGCCACAGTATTGGAGGTATCCGTGTGTTTGCACACTGACTCACATGTACAGATGTTCCTTGTGCAGATGAGTGTGATGTGGGGATTCTTCTGTGTCTGGGCCTTGTCTGGGGAGATGAAGAGAAGATGCATGGGTGGGGGAACCACACAGCTGGAAACTGGGCTCTGAATCAGGCCCACCATGCACGGTGCTTCTTCACCAAGAGAACCCCACCTGTTCTGGGCGACTTGGCCTTGCAAAGCTCATCTTCCCAGGGAATATTGTAGCTGAAGGTTTTTCAGGTTTTTTTTGTTTTTGTTTGTTTTTTTTTGGCTTGGATCAACTGCATTTTACCCAGCTTGTGTGCAGACCAAAGTCAGCTGTGTGTAGATCCCAGGACACCATCTTTGGGTTTTCCTGAGTGACAGTGCTCTGCTGCTGCTGCCCACTGGCTCCTAAGGCCTGTGTGACTCTCGCCTGAGCATCTGGAAGCCAGCAAGATGGCGGCTCAGCCATTGGGGCTTCCCTGTTTTTCTGCCCCTGACTTTCTATACCTTCTCTCTTTTTCTATTTGCTGTTACTGCTGGCTTGGAAAGAGGATGATTTTCCAGGAATATTCACTCCTTGATCCAAATCGCCAGTCAGCCTCTGTCCCTCTGGGAAGACTGCTTCTTGTGGGACATTGGCCATTGGCAGAGATGCTGATGGACATAATGTGGGCACCTTTGAGACAGCCAACTTGTGCTACCTTTGCAGTTCTTTGGCAGTGGAATGGATGCCCCTGCTTTAGCAAGTGTAAGTTCCTGTGAATGTGGTGGAAGAGATGGCATCCAGAAATCCATCCATCCATCCCTCATGTCTTTGCTTTCCTGCTTATGCCTCTCTGACCTCGGAATTATTTTCCAGGGTTTCTGTTGTTTCACACTTAACAGACTGCATGGGATTCAATTTTCACAATTCTCAGCCCTTGTCCACCTCAGAATATTTTTTAGAGAAGCATGGAGGTATCATCAGTCATCCATAAAGCATCCATCTTACATTTCAAGCAGCTTTGTTTTCCTGGTGCTTCCTTTTAATGGACTGGAAAGCTGACTTTTCTTGGGATATAACAGGCTTGCTGTCCTGGGTCTCACTTGAACACTGGACACAGCTCTCTTGTGTGACTGCCCATATTTCATGTCTACAACTTATGAAATAGCTGTTCTCAAGTTTTTCAAGTGCCCGGTTGGACTCTGGCTACATTCGCCCAGAGTGACAACTAAATATTTATTTGGTGCTTGGAGACTTGGAGTGCTGAGCCCTATAATCTTCTACTCAAATTTAACCAGAAAATCATTATGTTTTGAAAAATTTGTGTGTCCGGCACTGTGGCATAGCGGGTAAGGCTGCCACCTGCAGTGCCGGAATCCCCTATGGGTACTGGTTTGAGAACTGGCTGCTCCACTTCCAATCCAACTCTGCTATGGCCTGGGAAAGCATTGGAAGATGGCCCAAGCCCTTGGATCCCTGCACCCATGTGGGAGACCCGGAAAAAGCTCCTGGCTCCTGCCTTCAGATTGGTGTTGCTCTAGTTGTTTTGGCCAATTGGGGAGTGAACCAGCGGATGGAAGACCTCTCTCAGTCTCTCCTTCTCTCTGTGTTTAACTCTTTCAAATAAATAAATAAGTCTTAAAAAAACATTTTGGCTGTGGGTAGACAGGGCAGTTTGCTTCAAGCCTGGTGAGAATTTATGAACTGATGTTGTTTTACACCCCATATTAAAGATTTCCTTAATTTACTTTTCTTTCTTAAAAAAAAAACAAGACTTATGTATTTGAAAATCAGAGTTAAAGACGAAGAGGGAGAGACAGAGAAAGAGAGATCTTCCATCTATTGGTTCACTTCCCAGATAGCTGTAATGGCCGGGGCTTTGCCAGGCCAAATCCAGGAGCTTCTTCCAGGTCTCCTGCATTGGTGCCTGGGGCCCAAGAACGTGGGCCATCTTTCACTTCTTTTCCAGGGCCATTGCATGGAGCCATGTCAGAAGTGAAGCAGCCCTGTGGGATGCCAGCATTGCAGGCTGTGGCTTTTTCCACTATGCCACAATGCCAGCCCCATCACTTTATTTTCTTAAGCAAACTTCTCTAAAGTCTTCTTTCCCCTGTTTTGGAATTTATGTACTTCCATCCTCTCTATAACCACCCTTTTCTCTCTTCTTTTTATTGTGCTGAGAAGAGTAATAGAGACACTGCAGCTCTCTCTCTTGTCAGCATGTCCCAGGCCCACTGCAGGATGGGTTATCTGTTTTCAGTGGAGGTGAAGGATGTGACATGCAGGGTGAGATATAAACAGCAGGCCTGAGTTGGGGGAGTTCTGGACAGGGATTGACGGGGGAGTCAGAAGAAGCATAACTGTGGAGAGGCCTTTGCATGTAGTCTGTGGGTATCCTCCTAGGGCTGAAGGAGGACTGTCCAATGCCCTGAGTGCATAAATAAGCTCAATGTTTTCCTAGTCATAGGAAGGGAGCCCCCTGGGGCTTGGGAATGCCAGAGAAGGGTTCTGATTGCCAGGGAGTGTGGAGTAGGAGTGTGGGAGTGGGACATGCTGATCCACTGCCTGCTGACCTTGGACTTGAGTCTGTTACCTAAGTCCACTTAAGTAGAGCTTGTGTTTGGAGTCTCACGTTCATATGTGTGTAGCGGATGCAGGCGGATGCTACCTCAAGTCCTCTCAGCTCTTTCATGCCTGTCTTTTGATTTAAGGGAAGGGGTTCAGCTCACTGCTGGGGCAGGACCTCGCTGTCAGTCATGGAGCACCAGTTCTGCCTCTCCTTGTCCCCAGGCCTTCCCATCTCGGCTCACAAATCTGTTTGGGAGGCAGAAGAGCAACACTGAACATGGGATTCAGGACTAAAGGCCACAATCACAGTGCAGGAGGAATTCTAGAAAAAGCCAGGGTGGGGTGAGTGGTGTCTAATAAGTATGGGCAGCAGCCCAGGCTCAGCAGGACTGAAGTTAGGGCCTAGACTTCAGTTTCCTTCTTGAGCCATAAATTAAATAACAACAACATCAACAACAACAAACCACCAAAAACAAAGGGAAAAAACAGCCATTGGATGACAAAAGTCACAATGCATGGGCTTCCTGTGTGAGTGGCCACCCCATGGGGCTTCATTCTGACTTGGCCTAAGTCAAAGGTGGTTTATGGTAAAAAGAACCCAGACAGGTGTGTTTAACTCTTTCCTGCCAGCAGAGATGTTGCAGAGCTGCCTCCTGACTTCTCAGCCTGCTCTGGCAGCTTTTATTGTCCTTTTTTCTCTATTTTAAGACAGCACCTGCTGTGGAAGTGCTCAGTGCCCTCTCCATGACACAACTATGGGAAGGTGAGTGAGTGGCTTGTAGGAGACCTTACCATCAAGTCTTGGACACAGCTGGTGATGTGGCTCACGGCCAGTGTGGACCTCACTCTCGTGATGACACTGTACTGCCCCTAGAGCATTTTGTCCTTCTCTGATGATGGGGAGTGTCCCATGGAGTCTGTATCATGGTGATCCTCTGAGCTGCAGTTGTGCCCCTGTGAGCTGCTGCTACTACAGAGCTGTAGCCCTGCCTGAGCTTAGGTGTCGATTGCTAATCATCGAGGAAACTGTGGCAGTTGTTGTTGTAGATAGAGAGTGTGATGCACTCACTCATTAATTTAAGCATCCAGCCAGATGTACTACATGTCCACCATGTTCCAGGTGCGAGACCAAGCACTGAGGACAGGATGCTGAGCAAGGCAGCTTATGCTTCCTGCTTGTCGTACCTTAGATCCTAGTTAGCAATTGCAGGGAGTCCTGGAAAGTGTTCTAATCTGAAAAGTATAAAATGCCCTGGATTCCAAGGTCTGAGCATCCAGTCTTGTCTAAGAGTCAAGGATAACTTTCTGGAAGAAGTGACATTTGTGCTGATGCCTGAACTTCAAGAAGTAGTTTATTCTAAGGAGCTATGCCTGGCAGGGTGCTTTTCGTGGGACAGTGTACAGTGTCTCAGTGGAAGAAAGAACTCCAGTGCTGCCAGGGTTTGCTTATGAGAAAGTGAGAATCAGATTCTCCCTGCCAGGACCACAAGCTGACCTCATCTCCCTGCAGTACTTCATCCAACAGCCAGGCCTGGTTGAGAATGTCCACTTGGAGCTCGTGTGGTTCTGAGGCCTGACGTCACAGACGATCTTGCTTTTCAAGTAACTTTGCAAAGAGAAATCGCTATCAAATACTTCCTGATGATGTGTGATCGCTTCACCACCAGAAGACCCCAAGAGTTTTCAGAACCGTGCCCAGCACAGAGGAGACACTCAGGAAATATTTGATGAGCAAAGGAGGGCATTGCCTTGCTGCTGTTTATTGGGAGGTAGATTAGGAGTCCTGATTAAACTGAAGTTAATGCTCAGCTGTATATTTTGCCCTCTGCATGGTTGGTCTCTTGGCCATTAGCTGAAGCCCCATTGTCCTTTGGATTCTTGGCAGAGTTCTTTGGTTTCCCATTCTAGGTGCATTGCTTGGCCTTGGCTTTCTTGAGGGAGGCTAGGTCAAAAGAGGGAGTCCTACTTCTTCTTCCTGGGAGCCTGGTGGTCATGGTGGATAGCTAAGATGTTTCTATGAAGCAGAAATGGTCATGAAAAACCATAGACAGGAAGGGCTTGAACACTTCCAGGGCAGGCATCATCCTGTGATGTCAGGACTGCCGGCTTCAAGTCACGTGTGGTGGTGGTGGAGAGGGGGTGGTGACTGTGGGGATCGTCCTGTGTAATGCAGATTCCCAGGACCCACACTCATCCTTCTGAGCAGAACCACAGGGAATGCTGCCCAGAGTTCTGTGTCTTTAGCAGGCAGCCTCCCGAAGTGATGCTTTTGTCCCTTGAGGTTTCTGGATCCCTCTTCTAGGAGGCCAGCATCAGAGGGAATGAAGGTTTTGCAGAGGAGTTTGACCCTGAGGGACTGGGAGTTCGGGTTAGGAGGGAGGAGAGACAGAGGATGCCATTCTCCAGAGCAGCAGATGAGAGTGGAGACACAGGTCTGCTCCCAGCAGTACCTTTCTTGCCCAGTCCTGGGGAGGATCCCCCTTGTGTCCCCCTGGTGGCCTTGGCTCCTTCATGGGGAGTTCCCTTCCCTTCCCATGTTGCTGAGCAGCTGACGGTGCATGCTCCAGCTGCCCCTTCTCTGCAATTTTGTAATTAGGAGGTGGCCCAGGGGAGGGGCTTGGGGTGCTTAGCCCGATGTGGGGGAGGCTGGGCATGCTTTGGTATGGCTTGGGCTCCCACCAGCACATCTTGCTGCTATATGCTGCCAGGAGGGGCTGGAGAGTTGTTTTGTTTGTTTGTTTTTAAATCAGCGCTCCCTTTCTCTTTGCCAGCTCTCAAGTTTTGAAATCCTAATTTGTAAAGAAATAAGTGCTGGAGGGTGGGAAGTGGTAGAATAGTCACGGGCACATGCAGATTGGCCTTCTGCTTCAAGTTCTTCCCCTTCCTGGGGCAGTGCTTGTGGCTGAGATGTTAAATGACCTACAGAAAGGGCTCAGGATGAGGTCTTGTGGCTTTAGATTCCTGTCCACTAGGGGCTGCCTTCCTCCAACCTGCTTCTAGACTTCTGTGTGGGATTTACTCCTAACATAATTTCCTACCTCCCTTTAAAAGGCTCATCTCATTTCATTGTAATTATTTGCTTCATTGTTTCTCTCCTGTAGGTGTATGTCTGTCTCCTTGTGTCACAGTATCCAGTGTATCACTTCATGTTGTGCTTGGCTCAAGAGATAGTGGTTGTGAGAGCAAATGCACCTCTTTGCTGAGAGGCACTGGCTGGCTTCAGCCCATTTGATAGAATGTGAAGCACCCCTCAGTGTTGAGCACAGGACTGGGCAGCTCTTGGCACACTGACAAGTGTGAAGTGGTGCCTAGAAAGTGAAGAACAGCTTAAGGATAGGGTCACAATGCAGGATCAGAAATGCTGGGCTTGTCAGGGATGAGCTGTGTGACTCCAGCTAAATCACTTTGTTCTTCTGAGCCCCAGCTACTCCAACTTAAAATGAGAGGAAGCAGCCAATGCTGAGGCTCACTAGGCTCATCCTCCCCCTGTGGTGCCAGCAGCCCGGGATCTAGTCACGGTTGGGGCGCCAGATTCTGTCCTGGTTGCTCCTCTTCCAGTCCAGCTCTCTGCTGTGGCCCTGGAAGGCAGTGGAGGATGGCCCAAGTGCTTGGGCCCTGCACCTGCATGGGAGACCAGGAGGAAGCATCTGGCTCCTGGCTTCAGATTATCACAGTGTGCTTGCTGTAGTGGCCACTTGGTGAGTGAACCGATGGAAAAAGGAAGACCTTTCTCTCTGTCTCTCTCACTGTCAAACTCTGCTTGGCAAAAAAAAAATAAAAAAATACATAAATAAATAATAAATTTAAAAATGAGAGGAAGCAGATAATCTTGCCCTGCCTTTCTTGGTGGCTGAGATGGAATAGATCACACAGGTGTGTTTTGTAGTCTAAAATAACTAAATAAATATGGCACATATGCACTGTATGCATGGATATGGATACATACAGCAATGCTTATTTAAGGAACAGCACATTATTAGGGGACTGAATTGGCATATAAAATACCCACGTTTACAACTTGGAGGGAGAACTCTTAGGTGCAGTTCTTCTTTTTCTTATTTTTCAGTTAGTTATTCAGAGAGGCAGAGTTATAGACAGAGAGATGGGAGACAGAGAGGCCTTCCATCTGCTCATTCACTTCCCAAATGGCTGTGATGGCCAAAGTTTGGCTGATCTGAAGCCAGGAGCTTCTTCCTTGTCTCCCATGTGGGTGTAGGGGCCCAAGCCTTTGGACCATCTTCCACTGCTTTCCCAGGCCATTAGCAGAGAGTTGGACTGGGGGAGGAGCAACTGGGACTCGAACCAGCACCCTATGGGATGCAGGTGCCACAGGCAGAGGTTTAACCTACTCTGCCACAGCACTGGCCTCAGGTGCAGTTCTGAACGTGATTTGGGGCTACAGCACAGAGTCCATTTCCTGGACCGATGGCAACATTCTTTGCATAAATGGTTCGGGACAAAAGTTTCCCAACTTCTGTAGAGTTTTGTGAGTACAGGTTGGAAGACAGGTCTGTTTTATACAGACCTGTGACATCTCAGCTGGTACTGTACTCTGCCCTATCCCCACTGGGAAGAATTCACCCTTTTCCTTTACAGAAGTCCAAACACTTTTATTTTTCTGTGTCTAGTGTCAGTGACTCTTCCCTCTGCTGTGGAGGGAACTGTTCTGGCTCAGAGGCATAGCAACTTGGCCTGAGGAATGACAGGCAAAGTTCAGATGAAAGGGGCTTTCTGCTCTAGGGAGCTTTTGTGGTTGTAAGCAGAGCTGGGCTCTGTGCCGGGCCACTACTAGGGCGATGAAGAGGCCATGTCAGATTTGGAAGGATCTGGAAGGGCTTGTCCCTTAGGTGAGATTTTTAGAAGTTAGAGCTGGGCCAGGAGGATTGGAAAGAACAAACATTTGGGAAAGGATTTATATCTGTGGCAAACTTCAATATGTGCTTATTTAACATAATCAGATCATGAAGGTGTTTTTTGGAAAGATTTTATTTATTTATTTGAAAAACAGAGTTAGAGGAGAGAGAGAGAGCAAGAGCGAGAGTGAGAGCAAGAGAGAGAGAGCGCTTCCACCCACTGGTTCACTCCCCAAATGGCCACAATAGCCAGGACTGGGTCAAGCTGAAGGCAGGAGCCAGGAGCTTCTTCAAGGGCTCCCACATGCATATAGAGGCCCAAAGTCTTGGACCATCTTTGGCTGCTTTTCCAAATGGCCACAATTGCCAGATCTTGGCCAAGTTAAAGCCAGGCTGCCAGAACTCCATCTGGGTCTCCCACATGGGTGGCAGGGGCCCAAGTACTCAGACAATCTGCTGCTGCCTTCCCAGGCACATCAGCAGGGAGCTGGGTCAGATTCTAAGAGGCTGGGGATTGAACAGGTGCTCATATGCTGACATTGTTGCAGTCAGTGTTTTGCCACAACAGCGGCCCCATCTTTGTGTTCCTTAGAAGCAGCTTGGCCATGATGTCACTTTCTCTAGCAACATCGTGATTTCAAAGAGGCTTAAAAGGGCATGAGGACATGGGGTCTGTGGTTTTCTCCAAGGCTTGACCCTAAGTGGTTTCTTCTATGAAGCTGATTCTTGGCAGTGGGATCAGAAGTTGGGGTGGGGAGGTTGCTATTAGGCAAATAGTGCTGTCAGTGCCCCTTCCACTGTGCCCCACCCTGCAACCCATGCCTGCCATTGGATTCTGTCCTTAGAGCTCTGGAGTGAGGGCAGTAGTGATGGAATGAAGGAAGGAACTTTGCTTAGAGGATGTAAGTTGGCTTTTTTCCCCAAAGCTAATCTGTACCCCCTCACCTCTATTCTTCCTGCCCATTTGTTCCTACTTTTCAATCTGGTACTTTTAGTTTTTTTTTCCTCCTTTCTTTTCTTCCACCCTTACTGTCACCCCAGCTCCAGCAAAGGAGTAATGAATAAAAATTAGGAGCTGTTGATTCAAAAGGAAGAATTCAATCAAGTGTGGAATGCAGCAACAAAGAGATTCCATTTTAACAAAGGACGTGATGCAGAATCCTTGTAGGTGATTTTCCTTGGAGCTACAGCTCCAAGGAAATTTAGGAATTTATTCCTCCTGATAATTTGACCCAGATTGTATATTTCCAGGTTTCCCCACTAACATTCTCTGTTGGATTAGAGAGCTGGAGAGAAGGAAAGAAAACTTGAAGATGGCAGCTTTGATGCATCTCAAGGAATTGCAAACAGTCTTTGTGATAGAGGAATTGCAAACAGGCTGTGTGATAACTAACACTTGTTGATGAAGTTAGGCAGAAGTGAGGACCTCCCACTAACACTTGGGAGGCCTATAATATGGTAGTTTCTTTGGAGGATAACTTGGCAGATCTCTCCACAAGAAATTTGAAATGAAAATTTCCTTTGGTGGGATTCAACTCAGAAATCTTCTTTACAAACTGAATCAGAGGGGCTGGTGTTGTGGTGTAGCAGGTAAAGCCACAGCCTGCAGTGCTGGCATCCCATGTGGGCACTGGTTCAAGTCCTGGCTGCTCCACTTCTGATCCAGCTTTCTGCTCTGGCCTGGAAAAGCAATGGAGGATGGCTCAGGTCCTTGGGCCCCTGCACCCATATGAGAGATCTGGAGGAAGCTCCTGGCTCCAGATCGGCTTAGCTCTGGCCGTTGTGGCCAACTGGGGAGTGAACCAGTGGATGGAGGACCTCTCTCTCTCTCTCTCTCTCTCTCTCTCTGCCTCTCCTTCTCTCTGTGTAACTCTGACTTTCCTGTAAATAAATAAGTCTTAAAAAAAAAAAAAAACTGAATCAGGCCGGCACCATGGCTCAATAGGCTAATCCTCCACCTGCAGTGCCAACACAACAGGTTCTAGTCCCAGTCAGGGCTCCAGATTCTGTCCCAGTTGCCCCTCTTCCAGGCCAGCTCTCTGCTGTGGCCTGGGAGTGCAGTGGAGGATGGTCCATGTGCTTGGGCCCTGCAACCACATGAGAGACCACGAGAAGCACCTGGTTCCTGCCTTCAGATCAGTGCGGTGCGCCAGCCGCAGCACGCAGGCCGCGGCGGCCATTGGAGGGTGAACCAACAGCAAAGGAAGACCTTTCTCTCTTTCTGTCTCTCACTGTCCACTCTGCCTGTCAAAAAAAAAATGAATCAAATCAATTTTGTAAGCAAAATCAGATACTTTCCCAGCAATCGTGACTATACTCCCCTCCATTTTACTACTCAGAAGAAACAATCAATGAGTAATTGGCTCTAGATCAAAAGGAATCCTTTTCTTTATGAATTCATCTCTCTAATTGTCTATGTTTAAATTCTAGGTTATGGGCATTTCCCATCTTTTCAAACTAATTTTCATTGTAGAGTAGTTTTTAGATTTATGGAAAAACTGCACAGATAAAACAGACTTCATAATACTTACCCCCAGTTTTCAGTATGTATAATAACATGGTACATGTACCAAAATTTATAATGCCGTATTTATATACATTATTTTATTGTTTTTAATTATGTGGGAGGTGGGGAAGAAAGTCCTGGATCCTGGCTTTGACCTGGCCCATTCCTGGCTGTTGCGACTGTCTGGGGAATGAACCAGCAAATGGAAGATCCATCTACCTGTCTATCTGTCTTTCTCTCTCTCTCAAAAGAATGTCTTCTAAAAAGAATTATTTATTTGAAAGGCAGAATGACACACACACACACACACACTGAGAGAGAGAGAGAGAGAGAGAGAGAGAGAGAGAGAGAAATATCTTCCATCTGCTGGTTCACTTCCCTAATGGTTCCAACAGCCAGGACTGGGCCAGGTCAAAGGCAGGAGCTTCATCTGTGTCTGTAACCACTTGGTGTATCTTTCACTACTTTTCCAGGCTATTAGCAGGGAGCTGGATAGGAAGTAGAGCTGCTAGATGTGAACTGGAACCCATATGGGATGATGGTATCACAGGCAGTGATTTAAGCCACAATGCCCAATGCAAGCTCTGCCATAAACTTAAAAAAAACATGTGGGGTTGGACTCTGCAATGGCACACCCACCCTCAGCCTCCTGTTTATCCTCAGTGCCTCCTGGGGCCTTTGGCTGACCTTATATACTACCAGATTCCCGTACAAGTACCAGGGGCCGGCACTGTGGTGTAGTGGTTAAAGCTGCCACTTGCAGTGCCAGATCCCATATAGGTGCCAATTTGAGTCCTGGCTACTCCTCTTCTGACCCAACACTCTGCTGTGCCCTGGGAAAGCAGTGGAGCATGGCACAGGTCTTTGGGCCCCTGCACCCATGTGGGAGACCTGGGAGAAGCTCCTGGCTCCTGGCTTCGGATTGGCACAGTTCTGGCCGTGGCAGCTAATTGGGGAGTGAACCAGTGGATGGAAGACCTTTCTCTCTCTCTCTCTCTCTCTCTCTCTCTCTCTCCCTGTCTCTGTCTCTCATTCTCTCTATGTGTAACTCTTTCAAATAAATAAATCTTTTTAAAAAACTGTAAACAATTCTTTCTTTATCATCCCCCCCCTTATCTAGGTTATTGCTTATATCCCTGACTAAAAATACAAATTAACTTAGAAAATCTAGGTCATTCCTTTGGAGAATTATCAGTTATTTAAATGGCTTAGAGCAGTTTGGTTTATTGAACTGACCTGAAGCTTTAGAAAAATAAGGACTCAGGTGACAGCTGTTGTTTGGAAAATGGCATAGTACACTGTGGGATTGGACCAGCCAACTGTCCAGTGCAATGGAATTTCTGTTACCAAGCCAGCTGGTAAGAGCAAATGGTGCCTGCCTAGACTCAACATGGCTTGGCCCACTGCATAAGCCAGGGAGCTAAAATATTAATGATTAACTTTAAGGGGGAAGCACCTCTGATGGAGGCTGCTTTTATAAAGTATTAGCATTAGCAATTATCATGTTTTTTTAAAGATTTATTTATTTATTTGAAAGGCAGAGTTGCAGAGAGGCAGAGAGAGAGGGAGAGAGAGAGAGACAGAGAGAGTAAGAGAGAGAGAGAGATCAGTCTTCCATCTGCTGGTTAACTCTCCAAATGGCCACAACAGCCAGAGCTGTACTGATCTGAAGCCAGGAGCCAGGAGTTTCTTCCAGGTCTGCCACGCAGGTGCAGGGGCCCAAACACATGTGCCATCTTCTACTGCTTTCCCAGGCCATAGCAGTGAGCAGGATCAGAAGTGGAGCAGCTAGGACTCAAACTGGTGCCCATATGGGATGCCAGCACTGCAGGTGGTGGCTTTACACATTCCACCATAGCACAGGCCTTGAAAATGTTTTAAAAACTTCCAACCAACGATTAGTAAATTAATTAATTAATTAATTAATGTGTAGAGGTTTTGTCTGCATGTGGAAGGAATTAGAGTTTTCCAGCACAAAACCAAATGTTCCTTGCTAAAATTCATTCCAAACCTTAAAGTCCACTGATAATATACAGAAAACACAAACACAGAGGCTGTAGCAAGATCTTTATTTGAGTTATCCACAACACAACTGGATATTTCAGGTATGATCCAGTCATATCTGGACAAACTGCAGTGGAATTTGTATGCAAAGGACCCAGAAAAGCACAGTCAAACTGATTGTGGAGAAAGCACAGTCTTTTTCCTGGACAAGTGCATTCAATGTCATGTTTACAAACATAAATATCATGTTTGTTTCCCACAGTTGCTCTATATACTAACCAGAAAACACTAATGTGTAGAGATTTTTCTCCATGTGGATCTAATTAACGTTGCCCAGCAAAAAACAAAATGTTTCCTGCTAAAATTTATTCCATACCATAAAGTCCATAGAGAATATCCAGAAAACACAAACAGAGAGGCTGTAGCAAGATCTGGAATGGATTTAGCCACAACAAAACCGCATATTTCTGGTTTGATCAAGTTGTATCTGGACAATGTGTTGTGGAATTCATATGCAATGAACCCAGAAAATCATCGTCAATTTGGTTGTGGAGAAAAGCACAGTATTATTCATGGGTATGTTGATTCAATGTCAAGTTTAAAAATATAAATATCATGTTTCCAGCAGTTGCTCCAGATTTCTCTCTATAAAAACCAATGTGTAGAAGTTTTTTCTCCATGTGGAAAGAATCAGCGTTCGTCAGCAGAAAATAAAATGTTCCCGTCTAAAATTCATTCAAAACCATAAAGTCTATAGAGAATATCCAGTAAACACAAACAAACAGAGAAGCAGTAACAATATCTGTATTTGAGTTAGCCATTAGACAACTGGATATTTCTGGTTTGATCCAGTCATATCAGGACAAAGTGTTGTGGAATTCGTATGCAATGGACCCAAAAAATCACAGTGAAACTGGTTTTGAAGAAAAACACAGTCATTTTCCTGGGTAAGTGGATTCAATGTCATGTTTACAAACATAAATGCTGTGTTTCAGGCAGTTGCTGTAGATTTATCCCTAGAAAACACTAATGTATAGAGGTTTTTTTCTCCATGTGGAACCAATTAGCGTTTGCCAGCACAAAACAAAGTGTCCCCTGCTAAAATTGATCAAAACAATAAAGTCCATAGAGAATATCCAGAAAATACAAACAAACACAGACGCTGTAGCAAGATCTGGGATTGAGATAGCCACAACACCACCAGATATTTCTGGTATGATGCAGTCATATCCAGACCAAATGTTGTGGAATTCATATGCAATGGATTCAGAAAATCACAGTCAAACTGGTTTTGGAGAAAAGCAAAGTATTTTTCTTGGGCAAGTGGATAAAATGTCATGTTTACAAACATAAATATCATCTTTGTTTCCCACAGTTGCTCTAGCTTTCTCTCTAGAAAACATGTGTATGTAGAGGTTTTGTCTTCTTGTGGAACCAATTAGCGTTTACCAGCACAAAACAAATGTTCCCTGATAAAATCATTCAAAACCATAAAGTCCACTGATAATATTGAGGCTGTTGCAAGATCTGGGATTCAGTTAGCCACAACACAAGCAGATATTTCTGGTGTCATTCAGTCATATCCGGAGAAAGTGTTGTGGAATTCATATGCAATGGACCCAGAAAATCACAGTCAAACAGGATTTGCAGAAAATCAGAGTGTTTTTCCTGGGCAAGTGGATAAAATGTCATGTATACAACCTCAAATATCATGTTTGTTTGCCGAGATTGCTCTAGCTTTCTCACTATCAATAAGAATGTGTAGAGTTTTTGTCTCCATGTGGAACCAATTATTGTTTGCCAGCACAAAACAAAATGTTCCCTGCTAAAATAGATTCCGAACCATTAAGTCCATAGAGAATATCCAGTAAACCCAAACAAACACAGAAGCTGTAGCAAGATCTGGATTTGAGTTAGCCACAAAACAACCGGATATTTCTGATTTCATCCAGTCATATCCGGAAAAAGTGTTGTGGAACTCGCTTGCAGTAAATCACACTCAAACTGGTTTTTGAGAAAAGCAAAATCTTTTTATTGGGCTAGTGCATAAAATGTCATCTATACAAACTCAAATATCATGTTTGTTTGCTGCAATTGCTCTAGCTTTCTCCCTAGAAAACACGAATATGTAGAGGTTGTGTCTCTATATGGAACTAATTAGTGTTTCCCAGCACAAAACAAAATGTTCCCTTCTTAAACTCAATCAAGAGTAGCAACATCTGGGATTGAGTTAGCCAAAACACAAGAGGATATTTCTGATTTCATCCAGTCATATCAGGACAAAGTGTTGTGGAATTTGTATGCAATGGACCCAGAAAATCACAGTCAAACAGGATTTGCAGAAAATCAGAGAATTTTTCCTGGTCAAGTGGATAAAATATCAAGTATGCAACCACAAATATGTTTGTTTGCTGCAGTTGCTCTATCATTCTCCCTAGAAAACATGAATGTGTAGATTTTTTTTCTCTGCATATGGAACCAATTAGCAATTGCCAGCAAAAAACAAAATGTCTCCTACTAAGATTCATTACAAAATGTAAGTCCACTGATAATATCCAGACAACACAAACACAGAGGCTGTAGCAAGATCTGTGATTGAGTTAGCCACAGCACAATCGGATATTTCTGGTTCCATCAAGGCATATGCTAACAAACTTTTGTGGCATTCACAAGTAATGCACCCATAAAATCACAGTCAAACTGGTTTTGGAGAAAAGCAGAGTCTTTTTCCTGGGCAAGTGGATTCAATGTCATGTTTACAAATGTAAATATCATGTTTGTTTCTCACAGTTGCTCTAGTTTCTCCCTAGAAAACACGAATGTGTAAAGATTTTGTCTTATTGTGAAACTAATTAGTATTTGCCAGCACAAAACTGCCACGGACCGGCTCTATCAAAGGCCTCAGACCGAGGGAGAACGAGGGCGAAGGTGTTCAGGAGAGCAAGAATCGACGGGGGGAATGACAGACAGACACCCAAATTGTATGAGTATGCTGCTGCGTTTATTTGCTGCAAAGCATAAGCTTTTATTCCGCTTTTACACGGAACTTGGCAAAGCAAATACAGGCTTCCAGGCAAAGAAATTACGCTTACAATCATTAATCAGCAGGACATTCTAACTCACATGTGAGACAATAGTGGTTTCGGTTTTTCAATCTACATGTGCCGTGAGAATCGTTTTTGCACTTTTATGAAAGGTCACAGAGAGTTCATTTCTTAACTTAAAGACAATTTTTCTTTTATAAATTTCTTGATCATTTTATCTCAACCTCCTCTCACACACTCTAATTCGCTACCTGAATAATAACTAGAGGGGGTAAATATTTTCCCGCTTGCGGGGCCCACTGAGGACGAGTCCACCACTGCCCACTAGTTAGATATTGTTCATATTCTTTTGACAAAATTCTCTTGGGAATCTTTGCTAATTCTTGCTCTCTTTTGGAATCTTTTTTGGGCGTGCACATTTCCTAATAACATCTCCAAGTGGGCTTCTGCCGTGCCATCTCCTTCATCAAAGCTAAGCAGCTCCAGCTGCTCCGTGGGATCGAGCAATGTTCCCAGAGTGCCATTTGAGGTCAATGCCCAGGCTGCATTGTGCACAGCCTGGATGAATAGCGGTGCCCACAAGGATATGTTCCCGGAGGTAAAGTTTATTGAATCCTGGTGTCCCACCTGTACCCCACTTGACTGCACATAGCACAATGAAAAAGCACTGCTAAAATTAAACAAAAGCAACAGCAAGGAAAGTTCTCTGAGCCAAGCTGGCAGTTTCGTGCCTTTCTAGCCGCCAGGGGCCATGACGACCGCTGACTGCATGGGAACTGCCTGGGGCTTCACTCCGCGGAGCACTGACCCCACCCCTCCAGCCTGAGGGTCCCAACATGGCAGCAGTTTTGCTACGCAGATGGGACAGCTGTGGGTGTAGCAATTCCCCCTTTGTTTTTAAGACGAAGCTCGAAAACTTCCTGCTGCACATCCCGCAATGAAGTGAGTATACATTTAAACACTCCAGGAAACAATAAAATCACCACCAATACTATTGCAGCTAAAACTCCTATATAAATTAAGTAGTTTTTCCAATTGATAGGATTTAGAGCCTTTATTCCCGATCCTATACTTTCTGCTAATTCATTTAAATCCCCTAGTTGCAATCTAGACTGGCTTACTACCGCTATTTCCTTTTGCAAAGCATGTAGGTCATGTGTAATATCATTATCATGCCACACGCCCTGCACATGTGCTTTCACTTTCTCCCAAGGTTGTGAAGTATTATACAACAATGGTGTTACACAAATTGATTTAAAACTACTATGACAGCGTGCAGAGAACATTGTCTTCAAATTAGCAATATCTTGTCCTAAAGCGAGGACCACTTCCTCCAACACATTGATTTTAGCTTCCAATTTTTGATCAATTGCTTCTTGTCTTAATAAAGCCATTGTAATATTCCTGTTTAATGTATTTACATAATGAGCAGTCTGAATTCCGTTCTCTAATGCAGTAGTAGCCACAGCAAATGTAGTAACAATAGAAATTAAAGCAGTTATTCCTAGTATCAATGAAGTAACAAATCTTTTTGGCCTTAACAATTTAGATAACATATTAAGTACTTGCAAAGCAGAATTATTATACCATGCATTTTTTTCTAATTCTACTGGCAACATTATAAAGGGAGGTCGGCGCACTATTAGCATAGCATAATACTTTTTTTGCACTGTGGACCCTATACAATTTGTTAACACGCATTGATAACATAATAATCTATATGATTGCCGTTCTGCACTAATGTTTAAAGAACCAGTAGGAGGAACCAACAAAAGAGCATTTGGATAAGCAACACAAGCTTTGACACTGATAGGTTCTGATTTTGTCTGATTTGGACGCTTCTCAAGAATCATATTAGCAGCCGCAGACAGTCTAAATAAATCTAAATGCTTCCTAATTTTATTCCCTTTTCTGGCATATAAAATAGGTTCCACATATCCTGGAGAAAACCATCGCCTTAAAGGTTCCCCATGTCTTTCATATCGATATCCATGAAATCTATCCACAGCATTAATGTAATGTTCCAGATTCCAGCTGCGTTTACATATATTATTAGAAAAATCCCAAATTCTTAGTCCTAAATTATCAGGATCATAAAATGTAGCCGAATTATGAAAACCACATGACAGCCATGTTGGATTTTTTGTCAAAGAAGAATCCCACAATTCATCTGATTTGGAAGTAGGAAATTTAAGCTCACATGGTGTTGTGGGCATAGACACAGCAGGAATGACTGTACAATTATCATTATAAAGTGCTTGCCCTACTACCTGCAGTTGCCTTTCCCACATCCATCGCTTCTGTTCCCGTTTCTTACCACCAGATATTCCACTTTCTATTGAGCTCGTCTTATCTGGTCCATCTGCTAGAAAAGTTCTGTATGAGGTGGGAAGACAGCCCGATGGTGGTTCCCCCTTAAGTGACAGGCAAATGGGCAGAGAATCTGCTCTTCCCTCAAAGGTTATTAATGAAGAGGTGGAATATCTTTCATCAGAACCTTGAGCTCCTCCCATTCTTACAGAATCATTAGTTAGCACTTTAATAGGCTCTCTGTCTAACCATCCCACTGGCTGAATAATTGGAGGATTTGGTACATAGGCCCAATAGGAAATCCCCTCCACTTCCCCCATCGGTGCCGAGACTAAGGCTAAAAAGGCCAAAAAATAATAGGGGGCAGAAAGGGGTCTCCCTTGTTCATGTAGCAACGCCTTCGCTGCGCGAATGAGGTTCTTGATCTTTGTCCACGTGATTTCCTTCTCGGCTGATGTTATCTTCAGCTTCTTCAGCTTGTCGACTGTCTGCTTCTTGTTCTTCTTCCAGCGTCGCTTCCCGCGGCGCTGTCCCAAGAGCTGGCCGGATAAGGCGATCCGGGATCCAGATCGGGACGTCAGCATTCTGTGGAAAAACACAAGCATAGCCTCGTCCCGAGGTTATTAGCAAATCTGGACCTTTCCATGTTCCAGTTAATAAATCCTTCCATAGGACTTTAGGTAATGGTGTTTTATATACCTCTTGATCCCAATGTTTTAAGGCTGCAGTTAAATTTTTATCATCAACATTTAAATGATTTAACACAAATAAACAATGAGACAGTATATGATGTGCTGAGAAATATGAATTTGCCTTTTGCAGCCTTTCTATTTGTAATTTTAAAGTTTGATGAGTCCTTTCTATAATGGCTTGCCCTTGTGGATTATAAGGAATTCCTGTCACATGCACAATATGCCATTGTGCACAAAAGGTGGCAAAAGCCTTTGAAGTATATGCAGGGCCATTGTCCGTTTTTATTTGTGATGGCACCCCCATGATTTGAAAACATTGCACTAGATGTTGTACAACATCCTTTACTGCCTCTCCTGTTCTTGCAGAGGCATGCACAAAATGCGAAAAGGTGTCCACAGTAACATGCACATAAGCTAATTTCCCAAAAGAAGCTACATGCATCACATCCATTTGCCAAATTACATTAGCTTACAAGCCTCTGGGATTAACTCCCATTTTTAAAGGATGATACACTTCCGGACAATGTACACACTGTTTCACAATTTGCCTTGCCTGCTCTCTAGTAAGGGAAAACATTTTTCTTAAAGAAGAAGCATTTTGATGATGCAATTCATGACTTTGTTGTGCCTCCTGCACATTCCCTACAAATGGTTGAGTAAATATATCAGCAATAGCATTCCCCTGTGCTAAGGGTCCTGGTAATTTAGTATGTCCTCGAATATGCCCAATGTAAAATTTCTCTGTTCTCCTTTGTATTAACTCTTGTAACTGCTTTAATAATGATAGAATGGGAGATTTTCCTGATAAAAGCGCTGTTTCTAGGGCAGGAAATAAGTTAACCACATATCTAGAATCTGAGTAAAGGTTAAATGCCTGTGGAAACTTAGTAAAAGCTAAGACTACAGCCCTTATCTCAGCTTGCTGAGCAGATGTTTTTTCACCATTCTCTACATAAGTCCCATGACCAGGGCTGTAGACCACAGCTCGACCCGTGGATGACCCATCTGTAAAAATATTATCTGACCTTTCTAAAGGTTGAGAGGAAAACCACAATGGAAATATTAATTCTACATGTCTGGCAAATTCTACGATGGGGTGTCTGGGATAATGATATTTTATTTGTCCTGCATAATTTTGTAATGCTAATACCCAATCATCATTATTTTGTAACAAATCATCCACTTGCATTTTATTATAAGGAGTGACTATGCAAGTTGGTTCCTTTCCAAAAAGTTCCTTAGATCTCATCCTTCCCTTAGTAATTAATAGGGAGCATAAATAAGGATAGTCTGCCACTATCTTTGTTTGTGTGTGTGGTAGATGGAGCCATTCTAAAACACCTTCTTGCCACAAACATGCTGTAGGAGTATATTCCGTAGCAAATATCAATAGTAGCCAAGGTTTTTCATAATTTACCTGTTGAACTCGGGCCTTGCTTAGAGCTTCTTCAACCAACTGCAGAGCTTTTATAGCTTCTGGAGTGATTGTTCTTAATGATTTTGGATCTGAATCTCCATGCAACAGCATATATAATGGGCTTAACTCTCCAGTGGTTATCTTTAAATGTGGTCGAAGCCAATTAATATCTCCTAATAATTTTTGATAATCATTTAATGTTCTCATTTTATCCCTCCTAATTGATATTTTCTGGGAGACTATACAATCATCTTTAATGGTTTGTCCTAAATAATTTAAAGGCCTTTCTCTTTGTATTTTGTCTGGAGCTATAATTAAACCACAAGCAGTAAGAGCTTCAATAGTGTCATATAATATTTTTTCTAACATTTCTGATATTTCATGGGCCAATAATATATCATCCATATAATGAATAATATATGCTTTATCATATTTTTGTCTAATTCCTTGTAATGCCTTATCCACAAATTTTTGACATAATGTTGGTGAATTTTTCATACCCTGAGGTAAAGTTACCCATTGATATCTCCTATATGGCCTTTTAAAATTTGTTGAAGGAACACTAAATGCAAAATATTCACTATCTTCTGGATGCAATTTTATGGTATAAAAACAATCTTGTAAATCTATTACTATGATTTTCCATCCTTGAGGCACAGCAACGGGGGATGGCAAACCAGGCTGCAATGGACCCATGTCTTTCATAACAGCATTAACTGCTCTTAAGTCCTGTAACAAACGCCACTTGCCAGATTTTTTCTTAATGACGAACACAGGAGTGTTCCATGGGCTATTCGACTCTACCAAATGCCCTTTATCCAACTGTTCTTGCACTAGCTGCTCAAGAGCCTGCATTTTTTCTTCTGTAAGGGGCCACTGACTCACCCACACGGGCTCTTGAGTCAGCCATTGTATTTTATCTGCAAAAAGATTTTCTGCAGTGGCCCCTATGTAAAATGCTGTTCATCCATGGCATCTGTCGTAACAAGACGCACCTGCATGGCATTCAAAAGGTCTCTACCCCAAAGAGTAAAAGGTAATGAGGGAAGGACATAAGGTTGAATGTACCCTTCCTTTCCTTCATCGGTCCATTTCAGCATTGCTGAGCTTTGCAATACCCCAGTTGCTGTTCCTAAACCTATCAAAGAAGAGCCTGTCCGATGTACGGGCCAGGCAGAAGGCCAATCTGAAGAAGCAATACAAGTCCTATCGGCCCCTGTGTCCAGTAACCCTCTGAACTGTCTTCCATTTAAATGAATAGTTTTGAAGGGACGTTGACCAAGCTCTTGAACAAAATATATCCCTTCTGTGCTGCCAAATTGTCCCTGTCCTCTACATTCTTTCATGATTTTATTAGGTAAATTTATATATGGCAATAATAATAGCTGTGCAATTCTTTGCCCCTTATGAATTTGTATTGTTTCTTTTAATGGCCTAATCATGATTTTTATATCATTCTCGGTATCGGAATCCAACACTCCTGGCAATACCTCAAAATTTTTTGTGTAATTTGAACTCCTACCTATAATTAATCCTACAGTTTGGGGTAATAAAGTTCCCTTTACATTAGTAGGAATTAAGGTTACTCCGTCCCATTTAGATACAATTATATCCTTAGAGCTAGCAAGATCTAAGCCAGCACTTCCTGGAGTTGCCCTCATTAAATCATGTACAGTAAACTCGGGTGCTTTAGGGTTAAGAGAACTGCTCACGCCATTGTTCTCGCAGCTCTCAGCTTCTCCCTTTGCTGCCGGGCTAGGAGCCTGCCCCTGACTTAGTTTTTTGTTTCCCTTTCCTTTTCTACCTCTTTTGTTAGAGGGGTTCCATCTTTATGGAACTTTGACTTACATTCATTTCTCCAATGTCTCCCTTTTTTACAACGGGGACATAATCCAGGAGCTTCCCTCTTTTGGGGGTCTCCTTTTGAATGCTTGCAGTCCTTCTGCATGTGTCCAGGTTGTCCACAATTGTAGCAAGCATTCATGGGGGGAGACTTTGAGCCTCCTCCATATGTTTTCTTTACATAGGCGCTAAACTTCTGTCCCTTCATTGCTGCAGCATAGGCCATTCCTTGCACTACTGCTGGTGAGGCATCTAAACATGCTTTAATATAATCCTGGAGCGTTCCTGTCTTCCTTAAAGGCCGAATTAAATCTTGACAAAGGGGATTGGCATTCTCCCAAGCCAACTGCTTAAGAAGGATGTCAGTGCCCTCTGAAGGAGGGAGCATTCTCGTGACAGCCTCCTCCAGCCTGGATATAAAATCTTGATAAGGTTCTTCAGTTCCCTGTCTTATACTAGCTAGCGTTCCCCCCTTGGTTCCTGGAGGTGGCAATGTACGCCATGCCTGTACAGCATTATTAGTTATTAAAGTCAATATATCTCTAGGAATTTTGGTCTGAGCCTGAGGTGAGGTATATTCTTCTGTCCCCATAAGCATAGACATCGTGGGCTTAGGTCCCTTCTTTTTTATAGATTGTACTATAGTATCTTTGCTTCGGTCCTCATAATCTGTTCGCCAGAGAATATAATCCCCAGGGGTCAAAGTGGCCTTAGCTGTCTGTATCCAATCATACGGTGTCAGCCATAGACTAGCCACCATCTCTAACACTTGCAAAGTATAGGGAGCTGTAGCCCCATTAGTCTTAACTGCACTTTGCAATTCCTTTAAAGTCTTTAATGGCATTGGTTCCCAGGTCGGTTCTTCATCATTCTCAAATACCTCTGTAACAGGGAACGTTCCCAAGGACAAGTCCCCATTTTTCCTTGCCTCTGCGACTGCTCCTTGAAATCCTGTAGGGGGCAGAGGAGGACGCTTCCGGGGTTTTGGGATTGGCCGTGATGTTTTAGAGGCTCCAGGCAGAGACATTAAAGGCATGGGATGATGGTCTCGAAAATCATCCTCCCAATCTTCCTCTGCCTGTCTCCTTTCTAATTCTGACCAATCAACCTCATCCCCATCATCTCTGTTAATAGAGGCATAAAATAATTCTGGGGCCGAAGCCATCAAGGGAGTCGCTTCCTTCTGCCTCTCCTTTTCCATCATTTCTTCATACACTGGTCCCTCACCAGCCTCTGAGGCTGTTTCCCTGCAAAGTCCCTCAAAGGGAGTAGTTTCTGCTAAAAGTTCACGAATTTGATACCATAATTGATATGCTTGCGGGGGCAGGGTATTTTCCCCTTGACTTTGTACGTACCTACGCATTTCTTTACCAACCTTTTTCCAATCTTCTAAAGTCATAGAGCCTCCCTCCAGGAACCAAGGACTTACCCTCCTGAGGAACGAAGTAAAAGTTTCTACAGTTTTGACTGAGACAGGAAAGCCAGTTTTAGTCAACATTTTCTGTAACATGACCACCAACATTTTTTCATTCTTAGTTAAAGCATGCCCCATGATTCCCCTTATAAGATTACTTACACTTAACCAGTGAGCCTTTACTGGCAGGGCTGCAGTCCCTTGGTAAGAGTCGTCCTTGCTCTGAAGAAAAAGGAGAAAGAGAAAGATTACCTGTCCTTCGAGTCCCTGTTCGGGCGCCACCTGCCACGGACCGGCTCTATCAGAGGCCTCAGACCGAGGGAGAACGAGGGCGAAGGTGTTCAGGAGAGCAAGAATCGACGGGGGGAATGACAGACAGACACCCAAATTGTATGAGTATGCTGCTGCGTTTATTTGCTGCAAAGCATAAGCTTTTATTCCGCTTTTACACGGAACTTGGCAAAGCAAATACAGGCTTCCAGGCAAAGAAATTACGCTTACAATCATTAATCAGCAGGACATTCTAACTCACATGTGAGACAATAGTGGTTTCGGTTTTTCAATCTACATGTGCCGTGAGAATCGTTTTTGCACTTTTATGAAAGGTCACAGAGAGTTCATTTCTTAACTTAAAGACAATTTTTCTTTTATAAATTTCTTGATCATTTTATCTCAACCTCCTCTCACACACTCTAATTCGCTACCTGAATAATAACTAGAGGGGGTAAATATTTTCCCGCTTGCGGGGCCCACTGAGGACGAGTCCACCACTGCCCACTAGTTAGATATTGTTCATATTCTTTTGACAAAATTCTCTTGGGAATCTTTGCTAATTCTTGCTCTCTTTTGGAATCTTTTTTGGGCGTGCACATTTCCTAATAACATCTCCAAGTGGGCTTCTGCCGTGCCATCTCCTTCATCAAAGCTAAGCAGCTCCAGCTGCTCCGTGGGATCGAGCAATGTTCCCAGAGTGCCATTTGAGGTCAATGCCCAGGCTGCATTGTGCACAGCCTGGATGAATAGCGGTGCCCACAAGGATATGTTCCCGGAGGTAAAGTTTATTGAATCCTGGTGTCCCACCTGTACCCCACTTGACTGCACATAGCACAATGAAAAAGCACTGCTAAAATTAAACAAAAGCAACAGCAAGGAAAGTTCTCTGAGCCAAGCTGGCAGTTTCGTGCCTTTCTAGCCGCCAGGGGCCATGACGACCGCTGACTGCATGGGAACTGCCTGGGGCTTCACTCCGCGGAGCACTGACCCCACCCCTCCAGCCTGAGGGTCCCAACATGGCAGCAGTTTTGCTACGCAGATGGGACAGCTGTGGGTGTAGCACAAAACAAAATGTTCTCCGCTAAAATTCATTGAAAACCATAAGGTCCATAGAGAATATCCAGAAAACACAAACACAGATTCTGTAGCAAGATATGGAGTTGAATTTGCCACAAAAAAAACTGTATATTTCTTGTTTCATCCAGTCATATCTGGACAAAATATTGTGGAATTCGTATGCAAAGGACCCAGAAAATCATATCAAACTGGTTTTGGAGAAAAGTAAAGTCACTTTGTTGGGCAAGTGGATAAAATATCATGTTGCCAATGTAAATATCATGTTTGTATGCTGCAGTTGCTCTAGTTTTCTCCCTAGAAATCCCGAGTGTGTAGAGATTTTCTCTTCTTCTGGAACCAATTAGAGTTTGCCTGCACAACACAAAATGTTCCCTGCTAAAATTCATTCAAAAACTGTAAAGCCCAATCATAATATCCAGAAAACACAAACACAGAGGCTGTAGCAAGATCTGGGATTGAGTGAGCCATAACACAACCAGATATTTCCAGTTCTATCCAGTCATATGCCAACAAACTGTTGTGGAATTGTATCCAATGAACCCAGAAAATCACAATCAAACTGGATTTGGAGAAAAGCAAAGTCATTTACTTTGGCAAGTGGATAAATATAAAGTTTACAAACAAAAATATGATGTTTGTTTCCCATAGTTGCTCTAGCTGTCTCCTTAGAAAACACGAATGTGCAGAGGTTTTGACTGCATATGGAACCAATTAGCTTTTCCCAGCAGGAAACAAAATGTTACATGCTAAAATTCATGGAAAACCATAAAATCCATAGAGAATATCCAGAAAACACAAAAAAACACAGAGGCTGTAGCAAGATCTGGATTTGAGTTAGCCACAACACAACCATATATTTCTGGTATGATCTAGTCATATCCAGAACAAGTGTTGTGGTATTCGTATGCAAGGGTCACAGAAAATCACAGTCAAACTGGTTTTGGAGTAAAGAACAGTCTTTTCCTTGGGAACTGCATTCAAATTCATGTTTACAAACATAAATATCATGTTTGTTTCCTGCTGTTGCTCTAGCTTTCTCCCTAAAAACACGAATGTGTAGAGCTTTTGTCTGCATATGAAACCACGTAGCATTTGGCAGCACAAAAAAAACATGTTCTCTCCTGAAATTCATTGAAAACCGTAAAGTCCATAGAGGATATCCAGGAAACACAAATACAGAAGCTGTAGCAAGATCTCTGATTGATTTAGCCACAACACAACTACTACATATTTCTGGTTTGATCTAGTCATGTGTGGACAAAGTGCTCTGGAATTTGTATGCATGACACAGAAAATGACAGTCAAACTATTTTGGAGAAATGCAAAGTCTTTTTCTTGGGCAAGTGCATAAAATGTCATGTTTACAATCATAAATATCATGTTTGTTTTCCGCTGTTACTCTAGCTTCCTACTTAGAAAACACGAGTGTGTAGAGGTTTTGTCTTCTTGTGGAAATAATTAGCGTTTCCCAGCACAAAACAAAATGTTACATGTGAAAATTCATTCCAAACCATGAAGTCCATAGAGTATATCCAGAAAACACAAACAATCACAGAGGCTGTAGCAAGATCTGGGATTGAGTTAGCCAAAACAAACCGGATATTTCTTCTGTGATCTAGTTATATACTGGTTTTGGAGAAACACAGAGTCTTTTTCTTGGGCAAGTGCATAAAATGTCATGTTTACAATCATAAATATCATGTTTGTTTTCCGCTGTTACTCTAGCTTCCTACTTAGAAAACATGAGTGTGTAGAGGTTTTGTCTTCTTCTGGAAATAATTAGCGTTTCCCAGCACAAAACAAAATGTTACATGTGAAAATTCATTCCAAACCATGAAGTCCATAGAGTATATCCAGAAAACACAAACAATCACAGAGGCTGTAGCAAGATCTGGGATTGAGTTCGCCAAAACAAACCGGATATTTCTTCTGTGATCTAGTTATATACTGGTTTTGGAGAAACACAGAGTCTTTTTCTTGGGCAAGTGCATAAAATGTCATGTTTACAATCATAAATATCATGTTTGCAGCATTTGTTCTAGCTTTTTCAATAGAATACACGAATGGGAAGAGTTTTTTTCTACATGTGGAAACAATTAGCGTTACCAGCACAAAATAAAATGTTCCCTGCTAAAATTCACTCAAAACCTTAAAGTCCATTGATATTATCCAGAAAACAGAAACACAGAGGCTGCAGCAATGTCTGGGATTCCATTAGCCATAACATGCATGGATATTTCTGGTTTGATCCAGTCATATGTGGACAAAGTGTTCTGGAACTTGTATGCAAGGACACAGAAAATCACAGTCAAACTGTTTTGGAGAAAAGCAAAGTCTTTTTCTTGGGCAAGTGCATAAAATGTCATGTTACAAACATAAATATCATGTTTGTTTCCCACTGTTACTCTAGCTTTCTCCTTAGAAAACACGAGTGTGTATAGGTTTTGTCTTCTTGTGGAAAAAAATAGCATTTGCCCGCACAAAACAAAATGTTCCCTGCTAAAATTCATTCTAAACCGTAAGGTCCATTGATAATATCCAGAAAACACAAACACAGAGGCTGTAGCAAGATCTGGGATTGAGTTAGCCACAACACAAGAGGATAGTTCTGGTTTTTTCCAGTCATATCCAGACAAAGTTTTGTGGAATGCGTATGCAGTGGACCCAGAAAATCACAGTCAAACTGGTTTTGGAGAAAACAAAGTCTTTTTCTGAGGCAAGTATATAAAATGGCATCTATACAAACACAAATATCATGTTTGTTTGCTGCAATTGCTCTACCTTTCTTCTAGAAAACACAAATGAGAAGAGTTTGTGTCTTCATGTGGAACCAATAGTGTTTGCCAGCACAAAACAAAATGTTCCCTGCTAAAATTCATTCCAAACCTTAAAGTCCATTGATAATATCCAGAAAATACAAACACAGAGGCTGTAGCAAGATCTGGATTTGAGTTAGCCACAACATAACTAGATATTTCTGGTTTTCTCTCATCATTTCCGGACAAATTGTTGGAGAATTTGTATGCAATGGCCCCAGAAAATCACAGTCAAACTGGTTTTGGAGAAAAGCAAAGTTTTTTTCCTGGGCAAGTAGATTCAATATCATGTTTACAAACATAAATGTCATGTTTGTTGCTCGCAGTTGCTGTAGTTTCTCCCTAGAAATCACGAATGTGTAAAGATTTCATCTTATTGTAGAACTAATTAGCGTTTGCTAGCACAAAATAAAATGTTACATGCTAAAATTCATTCTAAACTGTAAAGTCCATTGATAATATCCAGAAAATACAAACAAATAGACTGTAGTAAGATCTAGATTTGAGTTAACCACAACACAACCAGATATTTCTGGTTTTATTCCGTCATGTCTGGACAAATTGTTGGGGAATTTGTATGCAATGGCCCCAGAAAATCACAGTCAACCTGGTTTTGGAGAAAAGCACAGTCTTTTACCTGGGCAAGTGGATTCAATGTCATGTGTACAAATGTAAATATTATGTTTGTTTCTCACAGTTGCTCTAGTTTCCCCCTAGAAAACGCGAATGTGTAAAGATTTTGTCTTGTTGTGGAACTAATTAGCGTTTGCCAGTACAAAACAAAAAGTTTCCTGCTAAAATTCATTACTGAAAACCATAAAGTCCATAGAGAATATCCAGAAGACACAAATACAGAAGCTGTAGCAAGATCTCTGATTGATTTAGCCACAACATAACAACATATTTCTGGTTTGATTCAGTCATATGTGGACAAAGTGTTCTGGAATTTGTATGCAATGTCACAGAAAATCACAGTCAAACTGTTTTGCAGAAAAGCAAAGTCTTTTTCTTGGGCAAGTGGATAAAATGTCATGTTTACAAACATACATATCATGTTTGTTTCCCGTTGTTACTCTAGCTTTCTCTTTAGAAAACACGAGTGTGTAGAGGTTTTGTCTTCTTGTGGAATAAATTAGCATTTGCCCATACAAAACTAAATGTTCCATGCTAAAATTAATTGAAAACCGTAAAGTCCTTTGATAATATCCAGGAAACACAAACAAACACTGAGGCTATAGCAAGAGCTGGATTTGTGTTAGCCACAGTACAACCGGATATTTCTGGCATGATCCAGTCATATCTGGACAAATGTTGTGGAATTCGTATGCAAGGGACCCAGTAAATCACAGTCAAACTGGTTTGGAGAAAAGCTCAGTCTTTTACCTGGGCAAGTGGATTCTAGGTCATGTTTACAAACATAAATATCATGTTTGCAGCATTTGTTCTAGCTTTTTCACTAGAATACACGTATGGGAAGAGTTTTTTTCTACATGTGGAAACAATTAGCGTTACCAGCACAAAATAAAATGTTCCATGCTAAAATTCACTCAAAACCTTAAAGTCCATTGATATTATCCAGAAAACACAAGCATAGAGGCTGCAGCAATATCTGGGATTCCGTTAGCCATAACATGCATGGATATTTCTCGTTTATTGCAGTCATATCCAGACAAAGTGTTGTGGCATTTGCATGTAATGGACGCAAAAAATCACAGTCAAACTGGTTTTGGAGAAAAGCAAAGTATTTTTCCTGGGCAAGTGGATAAAATGTGATGTTTACAAATACAAATATCATGATTGTTTTACGAAGTTGCTCTGGCTTTCTGCCTAGAAAACACGAGTGTGTAGGGGTTTTGTCTTCTTGTGGAACAAATAAGTGTTTGCCAGCACAAAAAAAATATTCCCTGCTAAAATTCATTATTGAAAAACATAAAGTCCATAGAAAATATCCAGAAGACACAAATGCAGAAGCTGTAGCAAGATCTCTGATTGATTTAGCCACAACATAACTACATATTTCTGGTTTGATCCAGACATATCCAGACAAATTGTTGTTAAAAAGTTTGCAAGGACACAGAAAATCACAGTCAAACTGCTTTTGGAGAAAAGCAAAGTCTTTTTCTTGGGCAAGTGGATAAAATGTCATGTTTACAAACATAAATATCATGTTTGTCTCCCGCAGTTGCTCTTGCTTTCTCCTTAGAAAACACGAGTGTGTAGAGGTTTTGTGTTCTTATGGAATAATTTAGCATTTGCCCACACAAAACAAAATATTCCCTGCTAAAATTCATTCTAATCTGTTAAGCCCATTGATAATATCCAGAAAACACAAACACAGAGGCTGTAGCAAGATCTGGGATTGAGTTAGCCACAACACAAGAGGATATTTCTGGTTTTTCCAGTCATATCCAGACAAAGTGTTGTGGAATTCTTATGCAGTGGACCCAGAAAATCACAGTCAAACTGGTTGTAGAGAAAACAAAGTCTTTTTCTGAGGTAAGAACATAAAATGGCATCTATACAAATGCAAATATGATGTTTGTTTGCTGTAATTGGTCTAGCTTTCTTCTAGAAAACACAAATGGGAAGAGTTTGTGTCTCCATGTGGAACCAATAAGTGTTTGACAGCAAAAAACAAAATGTTCCCTGCTAAAATTCATTCCAAACCATAAAGTCCATTGATATTATCCAGAAAATACAAACACAGAGGCTGTAGCAAGATCTGGATTTGAGTTAGCCACAACACAACCATATATTTCTGGTTTTGTCCCGTCATATCCGGACAAATGTTGGGGAATTTGTATGTTGGAGAAAAGCAAAGTATTTTTCTTGGGCATGTGGATAAAATGTCATCTTTACAAACATAATTATCATGTTTGTTTCCCGCTGTTACTCTAGCTTTCTCCTTAGAAAACACAAATGTTTAGAGCTTTTTTCTTCTTGTGGAATAAATTAGCATTTGCCCGCACAAAACAAAATGCTCCCTGCTAAAATTCATTGTAAACCATGAAGTCCATTGATAATATCCAGAAAACACAAACACAGAGGCTGTAGCAAGATCTGGGATTGAGTTAACCCCAACACAACAGAATATTTCTGATTTCAGTCAGTCATATCCGAACAAAGTGTTGTGGAATTCGTATGCAATCCACCCAGAAAATCACATGCAAACTGGTTTTGAGAAAAGCAAAGTATTTTTCTTAGGTAAGTGGATAAAATGTCATGTTTACAAATATAAATTCATGTTTGTTTCCCGCATGTGCTCTAGCTTTCTTCTAGAAAAGACAAATGCGAAGAGTTTGTGTCTCCATGTGGAAAAAAAATAACTGCTTGCCAGCACACACACAAAAAAAATATTCCCTGCTAAAATTCATTATTGAAAACCATAAAGTCCATAGAGAATATCCAGAAAACACAAATACAGAAGCTGTGGCAAGATCTTTGATTGATTTAGCCACAACATAACTACATATTTCTGGTTTGATCCAGTCATATCCAAAAAAAGTGTTCTGGAATTTGTATGCAAGTTAACCACAACACAAACGGATATTTCTGATTTCATCTAGTCATATCCGAAGAAAGTGTCATGGAATTCGTATGCAATGGACCCAGAAAAATAACAGTCAAACTGGTTTTAGAGAAACAGTCTTTTTCTTTGGCAAGTGGATAAAATGTCATGTTTACAGAAATAAATATCATGTTTGTTTCTCGCAATTGTTCTAGATTTCTCCCAATAAACCCGATTGGGTAGAGATTTTTTCTCCATGTGGAAACAATTAGTGTTTGACAGCACAACACAAAATGTTCCCTGCTAAAACTCATTTAAACCCATGAATTCCATAGAGAATATCCAGAAAACACAAGAAACACATATTCTGTAGCAAGATATGGAGTTGAATTAACCACAACAAAACTGAATATTTCTTATTTCATCCAGTCATATCTGGACAAAATATTGTAGAATTCGTATGCAAAGGACCCAGAAAATCATAGTCAAACTGGTTTTGGAGAAAAACAAAGTCATTTTATTGGGCAAGTGGATAAAATGTCATGCTTGCAAATGTAAATATCATGTATTTTTGCTGCAGTTGCTCTATTTGTCTCCCTAGAAAACCCGAGTGTGTAGAGATTTTCTCTTCTTGTGGAACCAATTAGAGTTTGCCAGCACAACACAAAATGTTCCCTGCAAAAATTCATTCAAAACTGTAAAGCCCAATGATAATATCCAGAAAAAACAAACACAGAGTCTGTAGGATGATCTGGGATTAAGTTAGCCATAACACAACCAGATATTTCCGGTTCTATTCAGTCATATGACAAAAAACTTTTGTGGAATTCATATGCAATGGACCCAGAAAATCACAATCAACTGGATTTGGAGAAAAGCAAACTCATTTATTTTGGCAAGTGGATAAATATAAAGTTTACAAACAAAAATATGATGTTTGCTGCCCGCATTTGCTCTAGCTTTCTCGCTAGAAAACACAAATGTGCAGAGGTATTGGCTGCATATGGAACCAATTAGCGTTTCCTAGCAGGAAACAAAATGTTACATGCTAAAATTCATTCAATGCCATGAAGTCCATAGAGAATATCCAGAAAACACAAACAAACACAGAGGCTGTAGCAAGATCTGGATTTGAGTTTGCCACAACACAATCGTGTATTTCTGGTATGATCCAAAATATCCGGACAAAGTGTTGTGGAATTTGTATGCAAGAGACTCAGAAAATCACAATCAAACTGGTTTTGGAGTAAAGCACAATCTTTTACCTGGGCAAGTGTATTCAATGTCATGTTTACAATCACAAATATTATGTTTGCAGCATTTCCTCTAGCTTTTTCCCAAGAAAACACAAATGGGAAGAGGTTTTTTTTCCATGTGGAAACAATTAGCATTTGCAAGCAAAAAACAAATGTCCCCTGCTAAAATTCATTCCAAACCTTAAAGTCCATTGATAATATCCAGAAAACACAAACACAGAAGCTGTAGGAAGGTCTGGGATTGAGTTAGGCACAATACAAATGGATATTTCTGATTTCATCCAGTCATATCCGAAAAAAGTGTTGTGCAATTCGTATGCAAGGGACCCAGCAAATAACAGTCAAACTAGTTTTGGAGAAAGACTCAGTCTTTTTCCTGGGCAAGTGGACAAAAGTTCATATTTACAAACATAAATTTCATGTTTACAGCATTTGTTCCAGCTTTTGCACTAGAATACACAAATGGGAAAAGTTTTTTCCTACAAGTACAAGCAATTAGTGTTTGCCAGCATAAAATAAAATGTTCCCTGCTAAAATTCACTCAAAACCTTAAAGTCGGTTGATATTATCCAGAAAACACAAACACAGAGGCTGTAGCAGTATCTGGGATTCCATTAGCCATAACATGTCTGCACATTTCTCGTTTGATGCAGTCATATCTGGACAAAGTGTTGTGGCATTTGCATGTAATGGACACAAAAAAATCACAGTCAAACTGGTTTTGGAGAAAAGCAAAGTACTTTTCCTGGGCAAGTGGATAAAATATGATATTTACAAATACAAATGTCATGGTTGTTTTACGAAGTTGCTCTGGCTTTCTGCCTAGAAAACACGAGTGTGTAGGAGTTTTGCTTCTTGTGGAACCAGTTGGCATTTGCAAGCACAAAACAAAATGTTCCCTGCTAAAATTCATTCCAAACCTTAAAGTCCATTGATAATATCCAGAAAACACAAACACAGAGGCTGTATCCAGATCTGGGATTGAGTTAGAAACAGCACAATCGGATATTTTTTGTTCCATCCAGTCATATCCCAACAAACTTTTGTGGCATTCACATGCAATGCACCCAGAAAATCACAGTCAAACTGGTTTTGGAGAAAAGCAAAGTCTTTTTCTTGGGCAAGTGGATAAAATGTCATGTTTACAATCATAAATATGATTCTTTCCCGCTGTTACTCTAGCTTTCTCCTTAGTAAACACGAGTGTGTAGAGGTTTAGTCTTCTTGTGGAATAAATTAGCATTTGCCCACACAAAACAAATATTCCCTGCTAAAATTCATTATAAACCATAAAGTCCATTGATAATAGCAATAAAACACAAACATAGAGGTTGTAGCAAGATCTAGCATTGAGTTAGCCTCAACCCAAGAGGATATTTCTGCTTTCTTCGAGTCATATCTGGACAAAGTGTTGTGGAATTCGTAATCAGTGGACCAAGAAAATCACAGTCAAACTGGTTTTAGAGAAACACACAGTCTTTTTCTTGGGCAAGTGGATAAAATGTCATGTTTACAAACACAAATATCATGTTTGTTTCCCACAGTTACTCTAGCTTTCTCCTTAGAAAACACAAGTGTGTAGAGGTTTTATCTTCTTGTGTAAGCAATTAGCATTTGCCAGCAGAAAACAAATTGTTCCCTGCTAAAATTCATTCCAAACCATAAACTCCATACAGAATATCCAGAAAAAAAAACAAAAAAAAATGCAGAGGCTGTAGCAAAATTTGTCATTGAGATAGCCAAAAACAACTGCATATTTCTGGTTTCATCCAGTCATATCTGGAATGTGTTGTGGCATTCACATGCAATGGACCCAGAAAGTCACAGGCAAACTGGTTTTGGGGAAAAACTTAGTATTTTTCTTGGGCATATGGATAAAATATCATGTATACAAACACAAATATCATATTTGCCTGGTAACTCTAGCTTTCTGCCTAGAAAAAAAGAATGTGTAGCGCTTTTGTCTGCATATGGAACCAACTAGCGTTTGCCAGTGGATACAAAATGATACATGCTAACATTCATTGAAAACCATAAAGTCCATAGAGAATATCCAGAAAACACAAACAAACACAGAGGCTGTAGCAAGATCTCAAATTGAGTTAGCCACAACACAACCGTATATTTCTGGTATGATCCAGTCATATCTGGACCAAGTGTTGTGGAATTCATATGCAAGGGACTCAGAAAATCACAGTCAAACTGGTTTCGGAGAAAAGCACAGTCTTTTTCCTGGGCAAGTGGATTCAATGTCAGGTTTACAAACACAAATATCATGTTTGCAGCATGTGGTATAGCTTTTTCCATAGAAAACATGAATACAAAAAGGTTTTTTCTCCATGTGGAAATAATTAGAGTTTGCCAGCACAAAATAAAGTTTCCCCTGCTAAAATTCATTCCAAATCGTAAAGTCAATTGATAATATCCAGAAAACACAAACACCAAGGCTGTAGCAAGATCTGGGACTGAGTTAGCCACAGCACAACTGAATATTTCTGGTTGCATCCAGTCATGTCTGGACTTAGTATTGTTGAAAACATATGCAAGGAACACAGAAATTCACAGTGAAACTGATTTTGGAGAAAAGCAAAGTTATTTTGTTGGGCAAGTGTATAATATGTCATGCTTGCAGATGTAAATATCATGTTTGTTTGCTGCAGTTACTCGATTTTTCTCCATAGAAAACACGAGTGTGTAGAGACTTTCTATTCTTGTGGAACCAATTAGAGTTTGCCTGCACAACACAAAATGTTCCCTGCAAATATTCATTCAAAACTGTAAAGCCCATTGATAATATCCAAAAAAAAAAAAAAAAACCACAGGGGATGTAGCAATATCTGGGATTGAGTTAGCCAAGCACAACCAGATATTTCCAGTTCTATCCAGTCATATGCCAAGAAACTGTTGTAGAATTCATATGCAATGGACCCAGAAAATCACAGTCAAATAGGATTTGGAGAAAAGCAAAGACTTTTTCTTGGGAAAGTGGATAAATATGAAGTTTACAAAAAATATCATGTTTGTTTCCCGCAGTATCTCTAGCTTTCTCCCTAGAAAACACGAATGTGAAGAGTTTTTGTCTGCATATGGAACAAATTAGTGTTGGCCAGCATGAAACAAAATGTTACCTTCTAAAATTCATTCAAAACCATAAAGTCCATAGATAATATACAGAAAACACAAATAAAAACAGAGGCTGTAGCAAGATCTGGATTTGAGCTAGCCACAGCACAACCGGATATTTCTGGTAAGATGCAGTCCTATCTGGACCAAGTGTTGTGGAATTAGTATGCAAGGGACTCAGAAAATCACAGTCAAACTGGTTTTGGAGAATAGCAAATTCATTTTCTTGGACAAGTGGGAAAAATGTCATTTTAAAAATATAAATATCGGGGGCGGAGCCAAGGTGGCGGATAGTAAGGACCTGCGCCGTAGTTTGGGAAAATAAAGTTTCATAAAATTGGAATTACTGTAACCTCAGGAAAAGACTCAAGAAAATAGTTGCAGAGGAAACACTTCTGGATCTAGTGGATGTGACACAGAGGACCTACAGGGAACCCACCGCGTGGAAACTCAACCGCGGGAGAGGAGCCAAAAACTCTCCCCAGCGCGGGAACGGGAGGGAGGTAAGACAAGGACAGCAGAAACCCGAGACATTGGGGGGGGGCAGAGGCCTCTCTTGTCACTCAAGGAGCAAAACAAGGAGCACCATTTTACATATCTAAAGTGCAGCCACAAACTCAGTAACTTCGGAATTTGGTGAATCTTGAGAACACCTTGAGGGCAGCATAAACTCCTTGTGTGGTCCCAGGGGTAGATCAAACGAATACTCACAGAGGCCAGATTTCAACTACCCTCAATTTCACTCAGCCATTCAGGATTACTTCACAACTGAGTCAAAAAGAGAGAGAGAGAGAGAGAGAGAGAGAGAGAGAGAGAGAGAGAGATCCAGTAAGGAGCAAGGGAGTGAACAATCTGGGTGAGTCGCTTTTTGCACAGCCTTAAACCTGAAGAATCAAGCAGAGCTCTCTGGCCACACACATCACAGCCCCTAAGGATCCATCAAAACAGACAGCCCACTTAGAGGCATAGTATAACGAGAAAAAAAACCACAGCAAAAAAAAAAAAACATAAATTATCTCCAACATGCCAAACAACAAGCGTAGAAGCCGAGGTAACAAGAGCAAGGAAGATACTATGATGCCTCCAAATGAACAAGACACACCAATGCAAGATTATGAAGATGAAGAGATAGAGGAAATGCAAAAAGCAGATCTCAAAAAACTGATAAGAACATTAAGAAGTTCTCAAAAACAAATTCTTGAACTACAGAAATCCTTAATGGACAAGATAGAAAATCTCTCTCGTGAAAATGAAATATTAAGGAGGATTCAAAATGAAATGAAACAACTAGTAGAACAGGAAACTGTGATAGTGACAAGAAACCATAATGAAAAGAAGAACTCAATAGATCAAATGACAAACACATTAGAAAGCCTTAAAAACAGAATGGGTGAAGCAGAAGAGAGAATATCGGAATTAGAAGACAGAAAACAGGAAAGGAAACAGTCAAATCAAAGAAAAGAAGAAGAAATCAGAAATCTAAAAAACACTGTCAGGAATCTACAGGATACTATTAAAAAACCCAACATTCGGGTTATAGGAGTTCCTGAAGGCATGGAGAGAGAGAAAGGATTAGAAGGCCTTTTTAGTGAGATACTAGCAGAAAATTTCCCAAGTTTGGAGAAGGACAGAGATATCCTAGTACAGGAAGCTCATAGAACCCCTAATAAAAGTGATCAAAAGAGATCCTCACCACGACACGTCATAATCAAACTCACCACAGTGAAACACAAAGAAAAGATCCTAAAATGTGCAAGAGAGAAATGCCAGATTACTCTCAGAGGGTCTCCAATTAGACTCACAGCTGACTTCTCTTCAGAAACCCTACAAGCTAGGAGAGAATGGCTAGATATAGCCCAGGTACTAAGAGAGAAAAACTGCCAGCCCAGAATATTATATCCTGCAAAGCTCTCATTTGTGAATGAAGGTGAAATAAAGACCTTTCACAGCAAACAGAAACTGAAAGAATTTCTCGCCACTCGTCCAGCCCTGCAAAAGATGCTTAAAGATGTGTTACATACAGAAACACAGAAACACGGTCACCAATATGAAAGAAGGTAAAGGAAGGAAACCTCACAGCAAAAGATCACAGGAGTCTCAAACCATATATTAGAAAAAATCTTTGGCAAATGGCAGGGCAAAGTTACTCCTTCTCAATAGTCACATTGAATGTTAATGGCTTCAACTGTCCAGTTAAAAGACACCGATTGGCGGATTGGGTTAAAGAACAAAACCCATCTTTTTGCTGCTTACAAGAAACTCATCTTGAAAAAGAGCGGGCATAGCCATCTTAATATCGGACAACATAAACTTTACCACAAAAACTGTTAGGAGAGACAAAGAGGGACACTATTTAATGATTAAGGGATCCATTCAACAGGAAGCTATAACGATTATCAATGTATATGCACCTATTTACAGGGCACCAGCTTATTTAAAAGACTTCTTAAGGGACTTAAATGGAGACTTAGACCCCAATACAATAGTACTGGGGGACTTCAATACTCCACTCTCAGAGATAGACAGATCAACAGGACAGAAGATCAACAAGGAGACAGTAGATTTAAATGACACTATAGCCCAAATGGATCTAACAGATATCTACAGAACATTTCATCCTACATCTAAGGACTTTACATTCTTCTCAGCAGTACATGGAACCTTCTCTAGGATTGACCACATACTAGGCCATAAAGCAAGTCTCAGCAAATTCAAAAGAATTAGAATCATAGCATGCAGCTTCTTAGACCGCAAAGGAATGAAATTGGAAATTAGCAACTCGGGAATCCCTAGAACACGTGCAAACACATGGAGGTTGAACAACATGCTCCTGAATGAACAATGGGTCATAGAAGAAATTAAAAGAGAAATCAAAAATTTTCTGGAAGTAAATGAGGATAACAGCACAACATACCAAAACCTATGGGATACAACAAAAGCAGTGTTAAGAGGAAAGTTTATATCAATAGGTGCCTACATCAAGAAATTGGAAAGGCACCAAATAGATGAGCTTTCAAGTCATCTCAAGGATCTAGAAAATCTGCAGCAAACCAAACCCAAACCCAGTAGGAGAAGAGAAATAATTAAAATCAGAGAAGAAATCAACAGGATTGAATCCAAAAAAAAATTACAAAAAATCAGCCAAACGAGGAGCTGGTTTTTTGAAAAATAAACAAAATCAACACCCCATTGGCCCAACTAACTAAAAAAAGAAGAGAAAAGACCCAAATCAATAGGATCAGAGATGAAAAGGGAAACGTAACAACAGACGCCACAGAAATAAAAAGAATCATCAGAAATTACTACAAGGACTTGTATGTCAGCAAACAGGGAAATCTATCAGAAATGGACAGATTCTTGGACACATACAACCTACCTAAATTGAGCCAGGAAGACATAGAAAACCTAAACAGACCCATAACTGACACAGAAATTGAAACAGTAATAAAGGCCCTCCCAACAAAGAAAAGCCCAGGGCCAGATGGATTCACTGCTGAGTTCTACCAGATATTTAGAGAAGAACTAACTCCAATTCTTCTCAAACTATAGAGCAATCGAAAAAGAGGGAATCCTCCCAAATTCTTTCTATGAAGCCAACATCACCTTAATTCCTAAGCCAGAAAAAGATGCAACATTGAAAGAGAATTACAGACCAATATCCCTGAAGAACATAGATACAAAAATCCTCAATAAAATTCTGGCCAATAGAATGCAACAGCACATCAGAAAGATCATCCACCCAGACCAAGTGGGATTTATCCCTGGTATGCAGGGATGGCTCAATGTTCGCAAAACAATCAACGTAATACACTACATTAACAGACTGCAGAAAAAAAACCATATGATTCTCTCAATAGACGCAGAGAAAGCATTTGATAAAATACAACACCCTTTCATGATGAAAACTCTAAGCAAACTGGGTATGGAAGGAACATTCCTGAATACAATCAAAGCAATCTATGAAAAACCCACGGCCAACATCCTATTGAATGGGGAAAAGTTGGAAGCATTTCCGCTGAGATCTGGTACCAGACAGGGATGACCACTCTCACCACAGCTGTTCAATATAGTTCTGGAAGTCTTAGCCAGAGCTATTAGGCAAGAAAAAGAAATTAAAGGGATACAAATTGGGAAGGAAGAACTCAAACTATCCCTCTTTGCAGATGATATGATTCTTTATTTAGGGGACCCAAAAAACTCAACTAAGAGACTACTGGAACTCATCAAAGAGTTTGGCAAAATAGCAGGATATAAAATCAATGCACAGAAATCAACAGCCTTTGTATACACAGGCAATGCCACGGCTGAGGAAGAACTCCTAAGATCAATCCCATTCACAATAGCTACAAAAACAATCAAATACCTTGGAATAAACTTAACCAAGGATGTTAAAGATCTCTACGATGAAAACTACAAAACCTTAAAGAAAGAAATAGAAGAGGATACCAAAAAATGGAGAAATCTTCCATGCTCATGGATTGGAAGAATCAATATCATCAAAATGTCTATTCTCCCAAAAGCAATTTATATATTCAATGCAATACCAATCAAGATACCAAAGACCTTCTTCTCAGATCTGGAAAAAATGATGCTGAAATTCATATGGAGACACAGGAGACCTCGAATAGCCAAAGCAATCTTGTACAACAAAAACAAAGCCGGTGGCATCACAATACCAGATTTCAGGACATACTTCAGGGCAGTTGTTATCAAAACAGCATGGTACTGGTACAGAAACAGAAGGATAGACCAAAGGAACAGAATAGAAACAACAGAAATCAATCCAAACATCTACAGCCAACTTATATTTGATCAAAGATCCAAAACTAATCCCTGGAATAAGGACAGCCTATTCAATAAATGGTGCTGGGAAAATTGGATTTCCACGGGCAGAAGCTTGAAGCAAGACCCATACCTATCACCTTACACAAAAACTCACTCATCATGGATTAAAGACTTAAATCTATGACCTGAAACCATCAAATTATTAGAGAGCATTGGAGAAACCCTGCAAGATATAGGTACACGCAAAGACTTCTTGGAAAAGACCCCAGGAGCACAGGCAGTCAAAAACAAAATTAACATTTGGGATTGCAACAAATTGAGAAGTTTCTGTACTTCAAAAGAAACAGTCAGGAAAGTGAAGAGACAACCGACAGAATGGGAAAAAATATTTGCAAACTATGCAACAGATAAAGGGTTAATAACCAGAATCTACAAAAAGATCAAGAAGCTCCACAACATCAAAACAAACAACCCACTTAAGAGATGGGCCAAGGACCTCAAGAAACATTTTTCAAAAGAGGAAATCCAAATGGCCAACAGACACATGAAAAAATGTTCAAGATCACTAGCCATCAGAGAAATGCAAATCAAAACCACAATGAGGTTTCACCTCACCCCGGTGAGAATGGCTCACATTCAGAAATCTACCAACAACAGATGCTGGAGTGGATGTGGGGAAAAAGGGACACTAACCCACTGTTGGTGGGAATGCAATCTGGTTAGGCCACTATGGAAGTCAGTCTGGAGATTCCTCAGAAACCTGAACATAACCCTACCATAAAACCCAGCCATCCCACTCCTTGGAATTTACCCAAAGGAAATTAATTTGGCTAATAAAAAAGCCATCTGCACATTAATGTTTATTGCAGCCCAATTCACAATAGCTAAGACCTGGAACCAACCCAAATGCCCATCAACAGTAGACTGGATAAAGAAATTATGGGACATGTACTCCATAGAATACTATACAGCAGTAAGAAACAATGAAACCCAGGCATTTGCAACAAGATGGAGGAATTTGGAAAACATCATGCTGAGTGAATTAAGCCAGTCCCAAAGAGACAAATATCATTTGTTTTCCCTGATCGGCGACAACTGAGCACCAAAGGGGAAACCTGTTGAAGTGAAATGGACGCTATAAGAAACTATGACCTGATCAGCTCTTGTCCTGGCTCTAGATGTACAATGTAATACTTTATCCTTTTTAGTATTTGTTGTTGTTGTTGTTGTTCTAGTACTATTGGTTGAACTCTGTAATTAACACACAATTATTCTTAGGTGTTTAAATTTTAACTGAAAAGTGATCCCTGTTAAATATAAGAGTGGGAATAAGAGAGGGAGGAGATGTACAGTTTGGGACATGCACAATCAGACCTGCCGCAAATGATGGTGTTAGAAATGTACCAGGGGATTCCAATACAATCCTATCAAGGTGGCATGCATCAATACCATCTCACTAGTCCAAGTGATTAATTTCAGTTCACATTCGATGGCTCTGATATGTCTAAGAGTCAAAGGGATCACACAAACAAGACAAATGTCTGCTAATACTAACTGATAGAATCAAAAAGGAAGAGAAAGATCCAACATGGGAAATGGGATACACAGCAGACTCATAGAATGGCAGGCATCCTGAACAACACTCTGGCCTCAGAATCAGCCCTCAAGGCATTCGGATCTGGCTCAAGAGCCCATGAGAGTATTGTAGGCATGGAAAGCCAAGACACCATGGAAAAGAAAAAAAAAAAGAAGAAGACCAAAATGAAAGTTCTCTGTGAGTGAGATCCCAGTGGAAAGAACGGGACCATCAAAGAAGGAAGTACCTTTCTCTGAAGGGAGGAGAGAACTTCCACTTTGACTATGACCCTATCGGAATAAGATCAAAGTCAGCGAACTCTAAAGGCTTCCATAGCCCTGGCAACTCATGACTAGAGCCTAGGGAGATTACTGACGCCATGAACAGGAGTGTGAAATTGTTAAGTCAGCAACAGGATTCACTGTGTACTTACATCCCATGTGGGATCTGTCCTTAATGTGTTATCTAATGTGCAGTGATCCTAAACTAGTACTGAAACAGTATTTTTATACTTTGTGTTTCTGCGTGGGTATAAACTGATGTGATCTTTACTAATTATATACTGAATCGATCATCTGCATATAAAGATAATTGGAAATGAAAAAAAAAAAAACAACCTGGTGTTAAATTGGAAATGGCATAGAAAATTAATTAATTTTTTTTTACTTTTATTTAATGAATATAAATTTCCAGTATACAGCTTATGGATTACAATGGCTTCCCCTTCCCATAATTTCCCTCCCACCCGCAACCCTCCCCTCTCCCGCTCCCTCTCCCCTTCCATTCACATTAAAATTAATTTTCAATTCTCTTTATATAAAGAAGATCAATTTAGTATACATTAAGTAAAGATTTCAACAGTTTGCACCCACATAGAAACACAAAGTGAAACATACTGTTTGAGTACTAGTTATAGCATTAAATCAAAATGTACAGTACATTAAGGACAGAGATCCCACATCAGGAGCAAGCGCACAGTGGCTCCTGTTGTTGACCCAACAAATTGACACTCTAGTTTATGGCACCAGTAACCACCCTAGGCTGTCGTCATGAGTTGCCAAGGCTATGGAAGCCTTCCAAGTTTGCCGACTCTGATCATATTTAGACAAGGTCATAAAAGACAGGGTGAGGATAGTAACCAATGATCCTAAGAGTGGCATTTACCAGGTCTGAACAATTATACAGCATTGAGTGGGGAAGAGGACCATCAGTACACACAGGTTGGAAGTAGAGCCATTGGTGGTAGAGTAGAGGTTATGATTACAAAGGAATGAGGCCCAAGTGTACTAGACAGGGTCTAGAACAAAGGACAGAGTCATTATTAGAGGAGCTAAGAAAGGTGCTGTCTAAGCTACAATTAAGTTTTCTGATTGAGAGGCAAATAGAACCTGATAGAAGGGGCTTGATAATAATCTGGTGGGCTTTAGGCCTTGTAAGTTAAGAGGCCCAGACCTATCTATCTCTTCACATGGGGTATATCCTAAGGGAGGTGTGAACCTCCTAGGGGAAGGCACTCTGTTGACTTTCATTACTTGGCTGGCCTGGGAGGAGAGCTGGCCAGGTAAAGGCAGGTTGCATCTCTAACAAGAAATTTACAGTTCTGCCTGCAATGTTGCTGACCCGACTTGACCATCCCCTCAGCTGCAGTGGTCACTTTGGAAGTTGGGCTGCGTGAAGGGCTTTTCAGCTTGGAGCCAATAAGATCTGTGGCTCTGACCTGGGCATCCTTCGAGTCCAAGGCAGGTCCATTTCCAGTGATCCAACTCTTGGCAGAGCTGCCAGGGCTCTTCACAAGCTGACTTCTGCTGAAGCCCAGACTTACCACATTGAAAGCCACTGCAGTGGACTTGCCTGTTGGGTCTCCTTGAGGGCAGATCACCGTACAGATCAGCCATTAATAGGCCTGCCACCCATTGCTTCTGATGCCGAGCTTTCTTTTCCTCCTGGTTTGTGTTAAAGCAGACCAGAGGATGCAAGTCAAGGGAGTGCCCATGTCCCATCTCTAATCTTCGGTGGCCTGAACTACAAGTCTATAGTCACAGGCATGTTCTGTAGTAGTTTTTCTAAGGTAGACAATGCCCATGAGGAAAATTATATTCTCACTTTAAAACTTTCTTTCCCTTTGGTCTGAAAGGGAGGTTTTTTTTTTTTCTACTTACTGTATACTTCGCTGATGGCGATGTGAATCTAGCTATGAGATTATTATTTAAGCTCTTATTTTGGCTATGCTATTACAGAAAAATGTTAGCCATCTCTTTTATAAGGTCTAAAGATTAAATTGTGCGTCCTACAGATTCCTTCATAATAGAATTAGTTCCCTACCTTGAAGAGAATAGAGAAATGAAAGAACAAGTTGGGCTTAGAATAGAGAAATGAGGGAGCAAGTCCTAGATCACTTGCTGACAATAGCAATATTACATGAATACTTAGCAAACCGTTTCAACCCTTAGATAAGCACTTAATAAAACATTTACCAGAAGGCCCAATGCCTTCTATAAATTTTAAGAATCATGTATTTGAAAACACCTCTTAAATATCTAAGATGGTGTAGTTTGTTTAACCAGTAAATTTAAGCACAACCATATAAAATGTTTTTAGTTTCTTTCTACCAACAAGTTTAAAACATATGATACACAGATTCAGGTCACACAAATTAAAATGTATCTTTGATTGATTTTAGCAGCTTAAATTTATGGACAATCTTATCTAAAAGCCATTTAAAATAAAACTCTTAATAAAATTTCCCCATGTGGACATACAATATGTACGCACATATAACATAGCATAATAGACCAATATCAAAATCCAAAATATCTGGTTGAACTAAGATTCCTTAAAATCATGACATAACATAGTCCAAATTTGATCATTGTTACAAGGTGATTATTCAAGTCTTTGAAAATAAGCACATAGTTAAATAACCCATAGCTCTTAATAAAAATTCAGCTGTTTTTGAACAATTAGAATTTAACAGACATCAAGAGAACATAATAGATTACTTTAACACATTGCTCTAACAGTGCATCAGAGTTTAATTCTATGTCAAAGAGAAATTGAGCTTCCTGTGATCTTTTGCTGTGAGGTTTCCTTCCTTTACCTTCTTTCATATTGGTGACCATGTTTCTGTGTTTCTGTGTGTAACACATCTTTAAGCATCTTTTGCAGGGCAGGATGAGTGGCGACAAATTCTTTCAGTTTCTGTTTGCTATGAAAAGTCTTAATTTCACCTTCATTTACAAATGAGAGCTTTGCAGGATATAGTATTCTGGGCTGGCAGTTTTTCTCTCTTAGTACCTGGGCTATGTCTCGCCATTCCCTTCTAGCTTGTAGGGTTTCTGATGAGAAGTCTGCTGTGAGTCTAATTGGAGATCCTCTGAGAGTAATCTGACGTTTCTCTCTTGCACCTTTTAGAATCTTTTCTTTATGTTTCACTGTGGTGAGTTTGATTATGACGTGTCGTGGTGAGGATCTCTTTTGGTCATGTTTATTAGGGGTTCTATAAGCTTCCTGTACTAAGATGCTTCTTTCCTTCTCCAAAGCTGGGAAATTTTCTGCTAGTATCTCACTGAAAATGCCTTCTAATCCTTTCTCCCTCTCCATGCCTTCAGGAACTCCTAGAACCCGAATGTTAGATTTTTTAATAGTATCCTGTAGATTCCCGACAATATTTTTTAGATTTCTAATTTCTTCTTCTTTTCTTTGGTTTGCCTGTTTCCTTTCCTGTTCTCTGTCTTCTAAATCTGATATTCTCTCTTCTGCTTCGCCCATTCTGTTTTTAAGGCTCTCTAATGTGTTTGTCATTTGATCTATTGAATTCTTCATTTCATTATGATTTCTCGTCACAATCACCATTTCTTGTTCCACTTGTTGTTTCATTTCATTTTGATTCCTCCTTAATATTTCACTTTCACGAGAGAGATTTTCTATCTTGTCCTTTAAGGATTTCTGTAGTTCAAGAATTTGTTTTTGAGAACTTCTTAATGTTCTTATCAATTTTTTGAGATCCGCTTCTTGTATTTCTTCTATCTCATCATCTTCATAATCTTGAGTTGGGGTGTCTTTTTCATTTGGGGGTGTCATAGTGTCTTCCTTGTTCTTGTTACCTCGGTTTTTGCGTTTGTGGTATGCCATGTTGGAGATATTTGGTTTCTTCACTGTGGTGTTTTTTTTTTTCTTGTTATACTATGACTCTAGATTAAGTGGACTGTCTGCTTTTAGTGGAGCCTTAGAGGCTTGAGATGGGTGTGGACTGAGAGCTGTGTTTGGTTCCTCAGGGTTGAGGGTGTGTCAAGATGACACTCCCAGGTTAGGTGTGGTAAATGTCTCTTTCTTTTGTTGATTCAAAAGGGAAGTAATTCCGCACAGCTGAATGTAATTGGAGGTAGTTAGCAGGCAAATGATATACCCACAGGAGCCAGAGATTGGAAGCTCTTTCCCAAGGACCACACAGGGAATCTCTGCTGCCCTCGGTGTGGGCTCCAATTCTCCTGCAGTCTCCCACTGGGTTGCCAAGTTAGATGCTAATCTCCTGTTATTTCACCCCTCCCCCCAGAGTCAGGTTTTTCTGCTAGGCTCAGGGCCGGTGCAGACCTGAGGTCGCCCTGCTTATGACGTATGTCCAAAATGGCGCCTGCTCTTTGTCTTGCTCGCCCTTGAGGGGTGAGCGGAGAGAGAGAAACTCGTGTCCGTTTCGGTCACTTTTTTTTTTCCCCTCTCTCTCTTCTAGTTAGCCTGGTGAACTTTTCCCCACGGAGTTTCAAGCCTCGTTCCCTCTAGCCTCCTCTTTCCGCTTGCCCGCTGGTGTCTCGGGCTATGGAGGTTCGGCTCACCTCGCGTTCCAGCGCTGGTGCGTTGAGTCTGCTGCTGGTGTCCCGAACTTGGGCTTCCACGCTCTCCACGCAGGTCCACTGTGAATCACTAGTTCCGGTAGAGTTTCCTCTGTTGTTTCTTCCCCTACTCTTCCTTGACCCTGCAGTATCTCCACTTTTATTAACCTGTGTCTTGCCGAAGAATATCAATGTGCTCCCTTCCTATTCCGCCATCTTGGATTCTTCCTAATTAATTTTTTTAAAAAAATATTATGTAGGATCTCTGTCTTTAATGTGCTGTACACTCTTATTTAATGCTATAACTAGTACTCCAACAGTATTTTTTTTCACTGTGTTGCTATATGGTGGCAAACTGTTGAAATCGTTACCTAATATATACTAAACTGATCTTCTGTATATAAAGAGAATTGAAAATGAATCATGATATGATTGGAAGGGGAGAGGGAGCAGGAAAGGGGAGGTTTGCTGGTGGGAGGGAAGTTTTGGGAGGGGGAAGCCATTGTAACCCATAAGCAGTACTTTGGAAATTTATATTCATTAAATAAAAGCTTATATACTGAAAAAAAAAGAAAAAGTAAGCTAGATTGATAAACTATTAGTTCAACTAAAAAAAAGTGTGGGAGAAGACCTAAATTCCAACTTAACAAAATCAGAGATGAAAAAGGAGATGTTAAAACAGATACCACAGAACATGAAAGAGTTACCTGCATTCCCATGTTCATGGTAGCTGAACTAATAATGTGGTAGACACACATGATAGGAAATTCCTCATGAAAAAATCAAATGCTGATGTGCAATGAAACTGATGCAACTGGAGATCATTATGCTAAGTAAAATAAGCCACACTAAAAACCAAAAACATCAGTGAAATCGGCACCCTTTCATTAAATGGTTTATGGCCCTTAAATGCCTCTGCCCTGACTGTGGTCGTTTCACTTTCTGGTTGTTGAACTGCTGACTTGTTTGGAGCATTAAGCCTTTGGCTACAATGTAAATTAAAGCGATTATCTCCAACAGTAAAGAAAGGTAAGAAGGAGTGAGCAATGGAGGAAGGGAAGTACTACAATGTATCTGTTCATTTTGTGCCAGTATCACATTAGCAGGAGACTTGTGTTACAGTAATTACATGTTTGCTCTGACTCTGAGGATCTGATACATTCATAAATTCATTAATAAAATGCTTGAAAACTAAAAAAATATATATATAAATATCATGTTTCTTTGCCACAGTTGCTCTAGCTTTCTCCCTAGAAAACACAAATGTGTAGAGGTTTTCTCTGCATGTGGAACCAATTAGCGTTTGCAAGCACAAAACAAAATGTTCCCTGCTAAAATTCATTCTAAACCGTAAAGTCCATTGATAATCTCTAGGAAACACAAACACAGAGGCAGTAGCAAGATCTGGGATTGGGTTAGACATAACGCAAGGGGCTATTTCTAGTTTGATCCAGTCATATCCAGACAAAGTTTTGTGGAATTCCTACACAATGGAGCCTATAAAATCACAGTCAAACAGGATTTGCAGAAAAGCAGAGTGTTTTTCCTGGGTAAGTGGATAAAATATCTTGTATACAACCACAAATATCATGTTTGTTTGCTGCAGTTGCTCTAGCCTCTCCCTAGAAAACACGAATGTGTAGAGTTTGTGTCTCCATGGGGAACCATTTAGTGTTTGCCAGCACAAAACAAAAGGTTCCCTGCTAAAATGTATTCAAAACTGTAAAGTCCATAACAGAGATTTTCCAGAAAACAAAAACACAGAGGCTGTAGCAAGATGTGGATTTCAGTTAGCCACAGCACAAGCGGATGTTTCTGGTTTCATCCAGGCATATCCGGACCAAGTATTGTGGAATGGACTCAGAAAATCACAGTCAATCTGGTTTTGGAGAAAAACAAAGTATTTTTTGGGGGGCAAGTGGATAAAATGCCATGTTAGAAATATAACTATCAGGTTTGTTTGCCACAGTTGCTCTAGCTTTTTCCTAAAAACACAAATATGCAGAGGTTTTTTTCTTCCTGTGGAACCAATTATCATTTGCTAGCACAAAACAAAATGTTCCCTGCTAAAATACATTCCAAACCTTAAAGTCCATTGATAATATCCAGAAAACACAAACACCAAGGCTGTAGCAAGATCTGGGACTGAGTTAGCCACAGCACAACTGAATATTTCTGGTTGCATCCAGTCAGTTCCGGACTAAGTGTTGTGGAAAACGTATGCAAGGAACACAGAAATTCACAGTTAACTGTATTTTGAGAAAAACAAAGAATTTTTTGGGGGGGTCAAGTGGATAAAATGTCATGTTAGAAATATAAATATCAGGTTTGTGTGCCACAGTTGCTCTAGCTTTTTCTTAAAAACACGAATATGTAGAGGCTTTTGTCTCCATGTGGAACCAATTAGTGTTTGCCAGCACAAAGCAAAAAGTTTCCTGCTAAAATGTATTCAAAACTATAAAGTCCATAGAGAATATCCAGAAAACACAAACACAGAGGCCGTAGCAAGATCTGGATTTCAGTTAGCCACAGCACAAACGGATGTTTCTGGATTCATCCAGGCACATCCACACCAAGTACTGTGGAATTCGTTTGCAATGGACTCAAAAAATCACAGTCAATCTGGTTTTGGAGAAAAACAAAGTATTTTTTGGGGGGGCAAGTGGATAAAATGTCATGTTAGAAATATAAGTATCAGGTTTGTTTCCCAAGTTGCTCTAGCTTTTTCCTAAAAGCACGAATATGCAGAGGTTTTTTCTTCCTGTGGAACCAATTATCATTTGCTAGCAAAAAACACAATGTCCCCTGCTAAAATTCATTACAAACCTTAAAGTCCATTGATAATATCCAGAAAACACAAACACAGAGTGTGTAGCCTGGAAAAGTGGATTCAATGTCATGTTTGCAAACATAAATATCATGTTTGCAGCATTTGCTCTAGCTTTTTCCATAGAAAACACGAATGGGTCCAGGTTTTGTCTGTATATGGAACCAATTAGTGTTTGTCAGCATGAAACAAGATGTTATATGCTAACATACATTGAAAACCGATAAAGTCCACAGAGAAATTGCAGAAAACACAAACAAACATAGAGGCTGTAGCAAGATCTGGAATTGAGTTAGACACAACACCACCAGATAGTTCTGGTATGATGCAGTCATATCCGGACCAAGTGTTGTGGAATTTGTATGCAAGGGACTCAGAAAATCACAGTCAAACTGGTGTTGGAGAAGAGCAAATTCATTTTCTTGGGCAAGTGGGGAAAATGTCATGTTTACAAATATAAATATCATGTTTGTTTGCCACAGTTGCTATAGCATTCCCCCTAGAATAAACAAATGTGTAGAGGTTTTCTCTGAATGTGGAACCAATTAGCGTTTGCCAGCAAAAAACAAATTGTTCCCTGCTAAAATTCATTCTAAACCATAAACTCCATTGATGCTATCTAGAAAAGAGAAACACAGAAGCAGTAGCAATATCTGGGATTGTGTTAGCCATAAAACAAGAGGCTATTTCTGGTTTGATCCAGTCATATGCAGACAGA
>NW_026909267.1:0-89235 GCF_033115175.1 Lepus europaeus
AGAACTCCTTTAAGCTTCATCTCCTACACTCAGGCTACAGAAATCCCGTACGTGGAGAATGCAAACTCCCAAGTTATAAAACTATTGTAAACAGCTTCTCACTCCACCCAGGCTAAAGAACTGTCGTATATTCTGTCTGTCTACTCCCAAGCAACAGAACTCCTGCAAACTGTATTTCTCTACACCCAGGTTAAGCAACTCCCATAAGCTCGTCTCCTACACTCAAGCTACAGAAATCCCGTATATGGTGAATGCCAACTCCCAGGATACAGAACTCTTGTACACTGCTTCTCACTCCACCCAGGATACAGAACTGCCACAAACTGCATCTCTGTACACACAGCTTACAGAACTCCCGTAAACTTCGTCTCCCACACTCAGGTTACAAATGCCAGTAAGCTGTGTCTCCTACACTCAGGCTTCAGAATCCTGTATATTACTTATGGCTACTCCCAGGCTAGAAAATTCTTGTAAACAGCTTCTCCACATACCCAGGACAGAGAAATGCCATAAATTGTGTCTCTCTACTCCCAGGTTACAGAACTCCATAAACTGTCTTCTATGCTCTGGCTGCAGAATTCCCTATATTGCGCCTGCCTGCTCCCAAACTGAAGAACTCCTGTAAACTTCACCTTTCTACAACCAGGTTATGGAACTCCCATAAGCTTCGTCTGCTACACTAAGGCTACAAATATCCCGTATGTGGTGAATGCCAACTGCCAGGATACAGAACTCTTGTATACTGCTTCTCACTGCATCCAGGATACAGAATTGCCATAAAGTGCATCTTCTTAACCCAGTTTTACAGAACACCGGTAAGCTGCACCTCCTATATTCAGACGACAGAAATCCCATATACTGTGTATTCCTACACCCAGGCTAGAGAACTTTTGTAAACTGCTTCTCACTACATTCAGAATACAGAACTGCCGTAAATTGTGTCTCTCTACACCCAGGTTACACAACTCCCATAAACTGCGTCAACAGAAATACCGTACATTCCGTACGCCTACTCTCATACACTGTGTGCGGAAATTCTGTAGCCTGAGTGTAGCAGACAAGCTTATCGGAGTTCCCTAACCTGGGTGTGGAGAGACGCACTTTAAAGGGGTTCTGTATCCTGGGTGTAGTGAGAAGCAGTTTACAGGAGTTCTGTAGCCAGGGAGTAGGCATATGCAATATACAGGACTTCTTTAGCCAGAGCATACCAGACACAGTTAACGGGAGCTGTGTAACCTGGGTGTAGAGAGACAAAAGTTATGGTAGTTCTGTATCCTGGGTGTATAGAGAAGCAGTCTACAAGAGTTTAGTTGCCTGGGAGTAGCCATGCACAACATACGGGACTTCTGTCACCTGAGTGTAGGAGTCACAGCTTAGTTGTGTTCCTTAACCTGATTGTGGGAGATGTGGTTTACGGGAGTTCTGTAACCTGGGTGTACAGAGACACAATTTGAGGCAATACTGTATCCTGGGTGTAGAGAGTAGCAGTTTACAAGTGTTCTGTAGCCAGGGAGTAGGCGTAAGCAATATACAAGACTTCTGTAGCCAGATTGTAGGAGACACAGTTTATGGGAGTTGAGTAATCTGGGTGTAGAGAGACACAAGTTACGGTAGTTCTGTATCCTGGGTGTATGGAGAAGCAGTATACAAGAGTTTCCTAGCCCGGGAGTAGGCATAAACAACATACAGGATTTCTGTAGCCTGAGTGTAGGAGTCGCAACTAAGTAGCGTTCTGTAACCTGATTGTAGGAGACACAGTTTACTGGAGTTCTGTAAGCTGGGTGTAAAGAAACGCCATTGCTGGCAGTTCTGTATCCTGGGTGCAGTGAGAAGCAGTGTACAAGAGTTCTGTAGTCTGGAAGTAGGCTTACGCTGTATGCAGAAATTCTGAACCCTGAGTCTACCAGCCGAAGCTTAGGGGAGTTCCCTAACCTGGGTGTAGAGAGAGACGCACTTTAAGAGGGTTCTGTATCCTGGGTGTAGTGAGAAGCAGTTTACAAGTGTTCTGCAGGCTGGGACTAAGCATACGCTCTATGCGGGATTTCTGTAGCCTGGGTATAGTGAGAAGCAGTTTACGTAGTACTGTTACCTGGGAGTAGGCATACACAACATATAGGATTTCTGTAGCTGAGTTTTGGGACGCAGCTTACTTGCGTTCTGTAACCATTTATGGGAGATTCAGTTTATGGAAGATCTTTAAGCTGGGTGTAGAGAGACGCAATTTCTGGCATTTCTGTATCCTGGGTGGAGTGAGAAGCAGTATACAACAGTTCTCTATCCTGGGAGTTTGCATTTGCAACATATGGGATTTCTGTAGTCTGAGTGTGGGAGAGGAAGCTTATTTGATTTCCTTAACCTGGGTGTAGAGAGGCGCAATTTAAAGGGTTTCTGTATCCTGGGTGTAGTGAGAAGCAGTTTACAAGTGTTCTGTATCCTGGGAGTATTCATACGTTATATGTGGGATTTCTGTAGCATGAGTGTAAGATGTGGGGGAAGCTGAATCCACAGAGGCCTAGAGGAACTTCCTGAGGCTGCCTAGAATTTGAAAACCTGTTTTTAAGTTTCAGTTCCTTGGTAGCAAACACTCCAGCCCCAGGGCGCTTCTGCCTAAGAATCATTAAGGGGAAGGAGTTGCTAAGAGTCTTTTCCATCACAACACCCAACCCCTTGCCCACATCTGCTCATCTGCTCTCTACCTCAGGTATATATATACACCTCCCTTTTACAATAAAGTGAGACCATGCTTTGACTGGGCTCCACACAGTGCCTGATTGTCCCCCGGGTTTGGGGAAGGCTGACTGGCAGGTGGAGCACTTTCCCCTCCTCGGTTAAGGCAAGCTGTGGGTAGCTTCCCTAATTCTCCAGCAGTGGCGAGGAACAGTCACCGCAGCTGGCGCCCAATGTGGAGCACACAGGGCACGACCAGAACGTCCGGTGGAGGCCAAGCGGTTTGTCGTGGTAAGTGAATCCTTAATGGGTAATGCAATTTCAGCAAGAAATTACCCAGCCCTGAAGGCCTTGCGCCTCATGCTCAGGTCCAGATGCTTGGAACTCTCAGAAAGCTCAGCACTGCTGACTTGGGAGACCATCGTCTCCATTACCCCTTGGGTGCCCAGCGCTAACCTCTTTTCCTGGACCACATGGGCAAGGGTTGAGAAAATAGCCATAGATAGAGAAAAACATTTGGGGATTGCCCTTCCACTGGGGTTCTTCCCTACCATCTTGGCTCTCAAAGCCTCATTTCACCCAGAGGGCCTGCTTCCCCCTTTAAGGGAACCAGGTGGTGAAGCCTCCTCCCTAGCCTGCAGCAAAGCTGCTAAGGCATTCTCCAGACAACAGGAAGATGATAAGGGCCTTGTGTCAGGAGCCTTAGGTCCTGTTCGGCCTTCCCGGGGGGGTTGGAGAAGGGCTCACTGCTGTGGGCTGGATCAGGTGTCGGCCACAGAGGAAGAGTGCAGGGAGGAGGAAGCCTGGGCTGACTTTAGCAAACAGGGAGCCACTCTGAGCCTGAGGAAGGCAGGGGCTGGGGAGGCAGTTGTAGATGTGCCTACAGTCACAGCTCCCCCTCCCCTTGAAAGGGCTCGGGGCGAACGGAACTTCCTGCCTCCTGCGTTCTGCAAGCAGCGGCTGAGGTGGGGACAGGCGACCTCAAGTCCTGGCATGATCCTGGAGGGGATTGGGCATGTGCATTGGATCGCCCCCCTCCTTCTCTACAGGCAGGAGGGGGCAATTCACAAGGAGCACCAGCAAAAATCCAGGCCTTCCCGGTCAACTTAGAGCCTAGGGGAGCCAGGCTGCAAGCTTGGTACCCCAGGGAGGCCAAAGACCTCAAGGAGCTCTGCAAGGCAGTTGCTGAGAAGGGCTCCAATTCACCATGGGCGCTTACTCCCCTTCAGGACACAGCATACCACCCCTGCGTGCCTAAGGATTGGCTTGACAGTACAAAGGCTACTCTCAGTGGCCCACAATTCATTAAATGGGTGGCGTATTACAAGGAGAAATACAGGAATCGGCCAAAGCTAATAGGCAGGCAAGGCCAGATATTAGGGAGAGCACTCCTTAGAGCTGCTTTGTTTTTCCTCTCCATTTACAATTCAATAGGAGTGGTCCTACTAGGAGGAGGAAGAAAAAATGCCTTTGGCTATGACTGGCCTTACCTAAGAAAACAAAAACCTCAATCCATTAACCCTTTCCAACCTAATGGGTTTTTCTTTTTGCAGTTAGTAAAACTTTTCCTCCAGCACTACAGAAGTCTCTCATTCTCTGCCACTTTGTTTCAGATGTGTTTCCCTCCTAACCTATGTTGATGACCGGCTCTTTTCTGTGCTGCTGTAGTTAACTTATCTGAGAGTTTGCACATGTCTTGAAGGTTTCATGTTTTATTGGATTTGTCTGTCTTTAATGTTTGAGTGATTACCTAACCCTAATCAGATCTAGACCACAGCCTTGGTTAAAATACTCAGGTTATATGTACTAGTTTTTGGCTGAGCGGTTTGACTCTCTAACAGTTTAAATTTTCAAATGGAGTCTACTAAATTTGGGACTTCCAGCAGGATCCCTGGAACTCTCAAAGGATGGGACTCTAAATTTGTTAAAGTGACAACTATTTGAGTCAATTCAAATTATGCAAGGTGTATTAAAATATTGTGAATGATGTCAGACCTATGTTGTATTCATGTTTTTGCTTTCCAGCTAAAGTGGTCTTATATTTTGTGTATACAAGTCCTTACATGTCCTTAAAGTGCTTTAAACTTGTTTCTTTTACAGATCTGTTCTTTGTAAAAACCATAGTGTCTCTTTTTAACGGTGTCTACTTAATCGGTTACTCTGCCATCTCTAATGTTAGGTCATGTAAGCTCTTTTTAGCTCTGTTAAATAGTTTTGAGTTATGTGAGGATTTTGTGTGCTAACTCTTCTGTTCAAGGTTTTTATTTCTCGTTTATTCAATAACAAAAACCATAAAATTCATGTTCTGTCAAGGTAATCTATTGTGTACTCTACTGTCTCTGTTAAGTTCAAATTGATGAAAAGCATTGCTAAATATCATTATGATTAGATCTGGTCTAAAAGTGTTAAGATCATCCTGTCTAATGAAGGGCTATCATTTCAGGATGTTAAAAAATTCTATTCTATGGGATTGAAGACGGCGAACCCTAAAGGCTTCCATAGCCTCGGCAACTCATGGCTAGAGCCTAGGGAGATTACTGACGCCATAAACAAGAGTGTTAAATTGTTAAAACAACATCAGGAGTCACTGTGTACTTACATCCCATGTGGGATCTGTCCTTAATAGGTTGTTGAAGGTGAAGTAATGATATAGTTAGTACTGAAACAATATTCTTACACTTTGTGGTTATGTGTGGGTGCAAACTGATGAAATCTTTACTTAGTATATACTGAAGCGATCTCCTGTATATAAAGATAATTGAAAATGAAAAAAAAAAAACTTGGTTTTTTAAATTGGAAATTACATAGAAAAATAATCAATTTTTTTAAAAAAAATTATTTTGCAGAATCTCGGTCATTAATGATGTACACTGTTATTTAATGCTATAACTAGTACTCCAACAGTATTTTTTTCACTTTGCGTTGCTATGGGAGAGCAAACTGTTGAAATCTATATATCTATATATAATCTATATATAGATATATATATATATACTAAACTGATTTTCTATATAGAAAGAGAATTGAAAATGAATCTTGATGGGAATGGAAAGGGAGAGCGAGTGGGAAAGGGGAGGGTTGCGGGAGGAAGGAAGTTGTGTGGGGGGGGAGCCTTTGTAATCCATAAGCTGTACTTTGGAAATTTATATTCACTAAATAAAAAAAAAATTCTATTCTAACCAGATACTCTAAGTTCTCTTGGCACCTTTAACAAACTTTCTAAAAATCAAAGTTCTAAATTCTCTAAACTTTTGGTATTTCCAAAAGTGCCCCTGGAGATATCAAAAGATAAATCTCTCATCTTGCAGAGATAATAATGTTTAAATTAAAAGTGCTGCCAAGATGTAAAATGATTCAACACTCTACTAAAATTCCTCACAACGCACAAGAACAAGCTATGGTGGAAAAAAACCATCAATGCCTCAAGGAACAGTTGTTAAAACAAAAAGGGGGAGTGGGTACCCCCATCTATAGTTACATAAGGCCTTGTTTAGCATCAATATTTTAAATTTTTCAAAAGGGTCAAGGGAGTCAAGGTTCCAAAAACATCGGGGACATTTAAGCCCTAAACCACAGATGCTTGTTAGATGGAGAGACCCTCTCACTAGACTCTGGAGAGGGCCTGACCTGCTGATTCAGTTGGGAAGAGGATTTGGCTGTGTGTTCCCCATAGCGGAGTTGACTCCGATGTGGATACCAGCCAGAAATATCAGGCCTATGCCTGATACAAGTAACAACCTACCCTGGGAGCGGCTTGCCCCTGAGGGAGATCTCCTTGTCTTTCCTCTTCCAGAAACAGATGGAGATCCAGAGGCAGGTGATGATACAGATGCTACTCTTCGCTGTGATCCTGACAAGAAGTGGGCAGCCCAGTGATGGGGGATTCAATGACCCAAACGTGATCAACAAAACACTTTGGGAGGACCTGAAAAAGATGAAGAGAACTCCAAGAAAGCCCCTTTTGGACGGGCCTTAATGGACTCTTGCCCTACCTCTTCCCTCTTCTTGGACTGCTTCTTGCCCTGCTTTTAATCCTTGCTATTGGCCCATGCATAATGAATAGGCTTATACAGTTTATACAACAGCGCATAGAGGCAACAAAGGTGAGACAGGTTGAGGTTCATTACCAGAGGCTGGTAGCCACAGAGGCCTACGATCCCCTAAACTGAGGAAGTGCCCCCGGTATTCTCCACATTGTCAATGACGGGTAAGATTCTGGATGGACCGGAACAATCTAAGACAGGCAGTGGAGAAAGCTCACCACATTCCCATAACTACAAGTCATGCAACACCCCAAGATGGGTAAAGCACCCAGCGTCCTGTACCAACCTAAGACAGGGCTCATGGCCAAGTTGCCTGGGTTACCAATAATGGGTAAGGGCAAGGACTGCTGGGGGCACCTAAGACAGGGACCACTTGTTAAAACAAAAAGAGGGAGTTGTGGGGGAAGCTAAATCCAGAGAGGCCTAGAGGAATTTCCTGAGTCTGCTTCAAATTTGAAAACCTGTCTTTAAGTTTCAAACCCCTGGTAGCAAACACCCCAGCCCCAGAGACCTTCTGCCTAAGGATCATTAAGGGGTAGGAGTTGCTGAGAACCTTTTGCATCACAACACCCAACTCCCTGCCCAAATCACTTATCAACTCTGTACCAACTATTCTGTACCTTATCTATATTTTGTAGCTTAGGAGCAGGCAGACACAATATACGGGAATTCTGTAGCCTGGGTATAGTGAGAAGCAGTTTACATAGTTTACTGTAGCCTGGGAGTAGGCCTGCACAATATATGGTATTTCTGTTGCCTGCGTGTAGGAGACACAGTTTAATGGCGTACTGTAACCAGGATTAGGAAGATGCAGTTTATGGCAATTCAGTATCCTGGGAGGAAGGGGAAGCAGTCTACAAGAGTTCTCTATCCTGGCAGTTGGCATTCACCACATAGGGGATTTTGTAGACTGAGTGTAGCAGACAAAGATTATGGGAGTTCCCGAACCAGGGTGTAGAGAGATGCAGTTTACAGGAGTTCTACAGCTTGGGAGTAGGCAGACATAATATGTGGGAGGTCTGTAGCCTGGGCATAGTGAGAGGCGGTTCACATAGTGCTGTAGCCAAGGGCTAGGCCTCCACAAGATACGGGGTTTCTGTCGCCTGCATGTAGGAGACACAGCTTCCCGGCGTTCTGTAACCTGGATCAGGAAGACGCAGTTTATAGCAAATCTGTGTCCTGGGTGGAGTGAGAAGCAGTGTACAAGAGTTCTGAAGCCTGGGTGTTGGCATTCGCCACACACGGGATTCCTGTAGCCTGCGTGCTGGGGACGAGCTTATGGGAGTCCCCTCACCTGGGTGGAGAGAGATGCTCTTTATGGCGGTTCTGTATCCTGGGCGTACCGAGAAGCAGTTTACAAGTGTTCTGCAGGCTGGGAGTAGGCATACGCTCTATGCGGGATTTCTGTAGCATGCAGGTAGGAGACACAGCTTAAGGGAGTTCTGTAACCTGAGCGGAGAGAGACTCAATGTACAGCAGTTCTGTATCCTGGGTGGAGTGAGAAGCAGTTTACAAGTGTTCTGCAGGCTGGGACTAGGCATACGCTCTATGCGGGATTTCTGTAGCATGCAGGTAGGAGACACAGCTTAAGGGAGTTCTGTAACCTGAGCGGAGAGAGACTCAATGTACAGCAATTCTGTATCCTGGGTGGAGTGAGAAGCAGTTTACAAGTGTTCTGCAGGCTGGGACTAGGCATACGCTCTATGCAGGATTTCTGTAGCTTGAGTGTAGCGGTCGCAGCTTCGTAGCGTTTTCTGTGCTGATTGTGGTAGACGCAGTTTACGGGAGTCCTGTAAGCTGTGTGTAGAGAGATGCCGCTTGCGGCAGTTCTGTATCCCGGGTGGAGTGTGACGCTGTGTACAAACGGTCTGTAGCCTGGGAGCTGGCATTCACCACATACGGTTTTTTGCAGCCTGAATGTGGGATTCGAGGCTCATGGGAGTCCCCTCACCTGGGTGTAGTGAGATGCACTTTAAGGGGTTTTAACTTTCATCCTGGGTGTACTGAGAAGCAGTTTACAAGTGTCCTAGGCTGGGGGTGAGGCCTACGCAGTATAAGAGGCCTCTGAACCATGAGCGTAGGAGATGCAGTTTACGGGACTTCTGCAGCTTGGGATCAGGCAGACTCAGTATGAAGGAGTTCTGTAGCCTGGGCATAGTGAGAGGCGGTTCACATAGTGCTGTGGCCAAGGGCTAGGCCTCCACAAGATACGGGGTTTCTGTCGCCTGCATGTAGGAGACACAGCTTCCCGGCGTTCTGTAACCTGGATCAGGAAGACGCAGTTTATAGCAAATCTGTGTCCTGGGTGGAGTGAGAAGCAGTGTACAAGAGTTCTGAAGCCTGGGTGTTGGCATTCGCCACACACGGGATTCCTGTAGCCTGCGTGCTGGGGACGAGCTTATGGGAGTCCCCTCACCTGGGTGGAGAGAGATGCTCTTTATGGCGGTTCTGTATCCTGGGCGTACCGAGAAGCAGTTTACAAGTATTCTGCAGGCTGGGAGTAGGCATACGCTCTATGCGGGATTTCTGTAGCATGCAGGTAGGAGACACAGCTTAAGGGAGTTCTGTAACCTGAGCGGAGAGAGACTCAATGTACAGCAGTTCTGTATCCTGGGTGGAGTGAGAAGCAGTTTACAAGTGTTCTGCAGGCTGGGACTAGGCATACGCTCTATGCGGGATTTCTGTAGCATGCAGGTAGGAGACACAGCTTAAGGGAGTTCTGTAACCTGAGCGGAGAGAGACTCAATGTACAGCAATTCTGTATCCTGGGTGGAGTGAGAAGCAGTTTACAAGTGTTCTGCAGGCTGGGACTAGGCATACGCTCTATGCAGGATTTCTGTAGCTTGAGTGTAGCGGTCGCAGCTTCGTAGCGTTCTCTGTGCTGATTGTGGTAGACGCAGTTTACGGGAGTCCTGTAAGCTGTGTGTAGAGATGCCGCTTGCGGCAGTTCTGTATCCCGGGTGGAGTGTGACGCTGTGTACAAACGGTCTGTAGCCTGGGAGCTGGCATTCACCACATACGGTTTTTTGCAGCCTGAATGTGGGATTCGAGGCTCATGGGAGTCCCCTCACCTGGGTGTAGTGAGATGCACTTTAAGGGGTTTTAACTTTCATCCTGGGTGTACTGAGAAGCAGTTTACAAGTGTCCTGTAGGCTGGGGGTGAGGCCTACGCAGTATAAGAGGCCTCTGAACCATGAGCGTAGGAGATGCAGTTTACGGGACTTCTGCAGCTTGGGATCAGGCAGACTCAGTATGAAGGAGTTCTGTAGCCTGGGCATAGTGAGAGGCGGTTCACATAGTGCTGTGGCCAAGGGCTAGGCCTCCACAAGATACGGGGTTTCTGTCGCCTGCATGTAGGAGACACAGCTTCCCGGCGTTCTGTAACCTGGATCAGGAAGACGCAGTTTATAGCAAATCTGTGTCCTGGGTGGAGTGAGAAGCAGTGTACAAGAGTTCTGAAGCCTGGGTGTTGGCATTCGCCACACACGGGATTCCTGTAGCCTGCGTGCTGGGGACGAGCTTATGGGAGTCCCCTCACCTGGGTGGAGAGAGATGCTCTTTATGGCGGTTCTGTATCCTGGGCGTACCGAGAAGCAGTTTACAAGTGTTCTGCAGGCTGGGAGTAGGCATACGCTCTATGCGGGATTTCTGTAGCATGCAGGTAGGAGACACAGCTTAAGGGAGTTCTGTAACCTGAGCGGAGAGAGACTCAATGTACAGCAGTTCTGTATCCTGGGTGGAGTGAGAAGCAGTTTACAAGTGTTCTGCAGGCTGGGACTAGGCATACGCTCTATGCGGGATTTCTGTAGCATGCAGGTAGGAGACACAGCTTAAGGGAGTTCTGTAACGTGAGCGGAGAGAGACTCAATGTACAGCAATTCTGTATCCTGGGTGGAGTGAGAAGCAGTTTACAAGTGTTCTGCAGGCTGGGACTAGGCATACGCTCTATGCAGGATTTCTGTAGCTTGAGTGTAGCGGTCGCAGCTTCGTAGCGTTCTCTGTGCTGATTGTGGTAGACGCAGTTTACGGGAGTCCTGTAAGCTGTGTGTAGAGATGCCGCTTGCGGCAGTTCTGTATCCCGGGTGGAGTGTGACGCTGTGTACAAACGGTCTGTAGCCTGGGAGCTGGCATTCACCACATACGGTTTTTTGCAGCCTGAATGTGGGATTCGAGGCTCATGGGAGTCCCCTCACCTGGGTGTAGTGAGATGCACTTTAAGGGGTTTTAACTTTCATCCTGGGTGTACTGAGAAGCAGTTTACAAGTGTCCTGTAGGCTGGGGGTGAGGCCTACGCAGTATAAGAGGCCTCTGAACCATGAGCGTAGGAGATGCAGTTTACGGGACTTCTGTAGCTTGGGATCAGGCAGACTCAGTATGAAGGAGTTCTGTAGCCTGGGCATAGTGAGAGGCGGTTCACATAGTGCTGTGGCCAAGGGCTAGGCCTCCACAAGATACGGGGTTTCTGTCGCCTGCATGTAGGAGACACAGCTTCCCGGCGTTCTGTAACCTGGATCAGGAAGACGCAGTTTATAGCAAATCTGTGTCCTGGGTGGAGTGAGAAGCAGTGTACAAGAGTTCTGAAGCCTGGGTGTTGGCATTCGCCACACACGGGATTCCTGTAGCCTGCGTGCTGGGGACGAGCTTATGGGAGTCCCCTCACCTGGGTGGAGAGAGATGCTCTTTATGGCGGTTCTGTATCCTGGGCGTACCGAGAAGCAGTTTACAAGTGTTCTGCAGGCTGGGAGTAGGCATACGCTCTATGCGGGATTTCTGTAGCATGCAGGTAGGAGACACAGCTTAAGGGAGTTCTGTAACCTGAGCGGAGAGAGACTCAATGTACAGCAGTTCTGTATCCTGGGTGGAGTGAGAAGCAGTTTACAAGTGTTCTGCAGGCTGGGACTAGGCATACGCTCTATGCGGGATTTCTGTAGCATGCAGGTAGGAGACACAGCTTAAGGGAGTTCTGTAACCTGAGTGGAGAGAGACTCAATGTACAGCAATTCTGTATCCTGGGTGGAGTGAGAAGCAGTTTACAAGTGTTCTGCAGGCTGGGACTAGGCATACGCTCTATGCAGGATTTCTGTAGCTTGAGTGTAGCGGTCGCAGCTTCGTAGCGTTCTCTGTGCTGATTGTGGTAGACGCAGTTTACGGGAGTCCTGTAAGCTGTGTGTAGAGATGCCGCTTGCGGCAGTTCTGTATCCCGGGTGGAGTGTGACGCTGTGTACAAACGGTCTGTAGCCTGGGAGCTGGCATTCACCACATACGGTTTTTTGCAGCCTGAATGTGGGATTCGAGGCTCATGGGAGTCCCCTCACCTGGGTGTAGTGAGATGCACTTTAAGGGGTTTTAACTTTCATCCTGGGTGTACTGAGAAGCAGTTTACAAGTGTCCTGTAGGCTGGGGGTGAGGCCTACGCAGTATAAGAGGCCTCTGAACCATGAGCGTAGGAGATGCAGTTTACGGGACTTCTGTAGCTTGGGATCAGGCAGACTCAGTATGAAGGAGTTCTGTAGCCTGGGCATAGTGAGAGGCGGTTCACATAGTGCTGTGGCCAAGGGCTAGGCCTCCACAAGATACGGGGTTTCTGTCGCCTGCATGTAGGAGACACAGCTTCCCGGCGTTCTGTAACCTGGATCAGGAAGACGCAGTTTATAGCAAATCTGTGTCCTGGGTGGAGTGAGAAGCAGTGTACAAGAGTTCTGAAGCCTGGGTGTTGGCATTCGCCACACACGGGATTCCTGTAGCCTGCGTGCTGGGGACGAGCTTATGGGAGTCCCCTCACCTGGGTGGAGAGAGATGCTCTTTATGGCGGTTCTGTATCCTGGGCGTACCGAGAAGCAGTTTACAAGTGTTCTGCAGGCTGGGAGTAGGCATACGCTCTATGCGGGATTTCTGTAGCATGCAGGTAGGAGACACAGCTTAAGGGAGTTCTGTAACCTGAGCGGAGAGAGACTCAATGTACAGCAGTTCTGTATCCTGGGTGGAGTGAGAAGCAGTTTACAAGTGTTCTGCAGGCTGGGACTAGGCATACGCTCTATGCGGGATTTCTGTAGCATGCAGGTAGGAGACACAGCTTAAGGGAGTTCTGTAACGTGAGCGGAGAGAGACTCAATGTACAGCAATTCTGTATCCTGGGTGGAGTGAGAAGCAGTTTACAAGTGTTCTGCAGGCTGGGACTAGGCATACGCTCTATGCAGGATTTCTGTAGCTTGAGTGTAGCGGTCGCAGCTTCGTAGCGTTCTCTGTGCTGATTGTGGTAGACGCAGTTTACGGGAGTCCTGTAAGCTGTGTGTAGAGATGCCGCTTGCGGCAGTTCTGTATCCCGGGTGGAGTGTGACGCTGTGTACAAACGGTCTGTAGCCTGGGAGCTGGCATTCACCACATACGGTTTTTTGCAGCCTGAATGTGGGATTCGAGGCTCATGGGAGTCCCCTCACCTGGGTGTAGTGAGATGCACTTTAAGGGGTTTTAACTTTCATCCTGGGTGTACTGAGAAGCAGTTTACAAGTGTCCTGTAGGCTGGGGGTGAGGCCTACGCAGTATAAGAGGCCTCTGAACCATGAGCGTAGGAGATGCAGTTTACGGGACTTCTGCAGCTTGGGATCAGGCAGACTCAGTATGAAGGAGTTCTGTAGCCTGGGCATAGTGAGAGGCGGTTCACATAGTGCTGTGGCCAAGGGCTAGGCCTCCACAAGATACGGGGTTTCTGTCGCCTGCATGTAGGAGACACAGCTTCCCGGCGTTCTGTAACCTGGATCAGGAAGACGCAGTTTATAGCAAATCTGTGTCCTGGGTGGAGTGAGAAGCAGTGTACAAGAGTTCTGAAGCCTGGGTGTTGGCATTCGCCACACACAGGATTCCTGTAGCCTGCGTGCTGGGGACGAGCTTATGGGAGTCCCCTCACCTGGGTGGAGAGAGATGCTCTTTATGGCGGTTCTGTATCCTGGGCGTACCGAGAAGCAGTTTACAAGTGTTCTGCAGGCTGGGAGTAGGCATACGCTCTATGCGGGATTTCTGTAGCATGCAGGTAGGAGACACAGCTTAAGGGAGTTCTGTAACCTGAGCGGAGAGAGACTCAATGTACAGCAGTTCTGTATCCTGGGTGGAGTGAGAAGCAGTTTACAAGTGTTCTGCAGGCTGGGAGTAGGCATACGCTCTATGCGGGATTTCTGTAGCTTGAGTGTAGCAGTCGCAGCTTCGTAGCGTTCTCTGTGCTGATTGTGGTAGACGCAGTTTACGGGAGTCCTGTAAGCTGTGTGTAGAGAGATGCCGCTTGCGGCAGTTCTGTATCCCGGGTGGAGTGTGACGCTGTGTACAAACGGTCTGTAGCCTGGGAGCTGGTATTCACCACATACGGTTTTTTGCAGCCTGAATGTGGGATTCGAGGCTCATGGGAGTCCCCTCACCTGGGTGTAGTGAGATGCACTTTAAGGGGTTTTAACTTTCATCCTGGGTGTACTGAGAAGCAGTTTACAAGTGTCCTGTAGGCTGGGGGTGAGGCCTACGCAGTATAAGAGGCCTCTGAACCATGAGCGTAGGAGATGCAGTTTACGGGACTTCTGTAGCTTGGGATCAGGCAGACTCAGTATGAAGGAGTTCTGTAGCCTGGGCATAGTGAGAGGCGGTTCACATAGTGCTGTGGCCAAGGGCTAGGCCTCCACAAGATACGGGGTTTCTGTCGCCTGCATGTAGGAGACACAGCTTCCCGGCGTTCTGTAACCTGGATCAGGAAGACGCAGTTTATAGCAAATCTGTGTCCTGGGTGGAGTGAGAAGCAGTGTACAAGAGTTCTGAAGCCTGGGTGTTGGCATTCGCCACACACGGGATTCCTGTAGCCTGCGTGCTGGGGACGAGCTTATGGGAGTCCCCTCACCTGGGTGGAGAGAGATGCTCTTTATGGCGGTTCTGTATCCTGGGCGTACCGAGAAGCAGTTTACAAGTGTTCTGCAGGCTGGGAGTAGGCATACGCTCTATGCGGGATTTCTGTAGCATGCAGGTAGGAGACACAGCTTAAGGGAGTTCTGTAACCTGAGCGGAGAGAGACTCAATGTACAGCAGTTCTGTATCCTGGGTGGAGTGAGAAGCAGTTTACAAGTGTTCTGCAGGCTGGGAGTAGGCATACGCTCTATGCGGGATTTCTGTAGCATGCAGGTAGGAGACACAGCTTAAGGGAGTTCTGTAACCTGAGCGGAGAGAGACTCAATGTACAGCAGTTCTGTATCCTGGGTGGAGTGAGAAGCAGTTTACAAGTGTTCTGCAGGCTGGGACTAGGCATACGCTCTATGCGGGATTTCTGTAGCTTGAGTGTAGCAGTCGCAGCTTCGTAGCGTTCTCTGTGCTGATTGTGGTAGACGCAGTTTACGGGAGTCCTGTAAGCTGTGTGTAGAGAGATGCCGCTTGCGGCAGTTCTGTATCCCGGGTGGAGTGTGACGCTGTGTACAAACGGTCTGTAGCCTGGGAGCTGGCATTCACCACATACGGTTTTTTGCAGCCTGAATGTGGGATTCGAGGCTCATGGGAGTCCCCTCACCTGGGTGTAGTGAGATGCACTTTAAGGGGTTTTAACTTTCATCCTGGGTGTACTGAGAAGCAGTTTACAAGTGTCCTGTAGGCTGGGGGTGAGGCCTACGCAGTATAAGAGGCCTCTGAACCATGAGCGTAGGAGATGCAGTTTACGGGACTTCTGTAGCTTGGGATCAGGCAGACTCAGTATGAAGGAGTTCTGTAGCCTGGGCATAGTGAGAGGCGGTTCACATAGTGCTGTGGCCAAGGGCTAGGCCTCCACAAGATACGGGGTTTCTGTCGCCTGCATGTAGGAGACACAGCTTCCCGGCGTTCTGTAACCTGGATCAGGAAGACGCAGTTTATAGCAAATCTGTGTCCTGGGTGGAGTGAGAAGCAGTGTACAAGAGTTCTGAAGCCTGGGTGTTGGCATTCGCCACACACGGGATTCCTGTAGCCTGCGTGCTGGGGACGAGCTTATGGGAGTCCCCTCACCTGGGTGGAGAGAGATGCTCTTTATGGCGGTTCTGTATCCTGGGCGTACCGAGAAGCAGTTTACAAGTGTTCTGCAGGCTGGGAGTAGGCATACGCTCTATGCGGGATTTCTGTAGCATGCAGGTAGGAGACACAGCTTAAGGGAGTTCTGTAACCTGAGCGGAGAGAGACTCAATGTACAGCAGTTCTGTATCCTGGGTGGAGTGAGAAGCAGTTTACAAGTGTTCTGCAGGCTGGGACTAGGCATACGCTCTATGCGGGATTTCTGTAGCTTGAGTGTAGCAGTCGCAGCTTCGTAGCGTTCTCTGTGCTGATTGTGGCAGACGCAGTTTACGGGAGTCCTGTAAGCTGTGTGTAGAGAGATGCCGCTTGCGGCAGTTCTGTATCCCGGGTGGAGTGTGACGCTGTGTACAAACGGTCTGTAGCCTGGGAGCTGGCATTCACCACATACGGTTTTTTGCAGCCTGAATGTGGGATTCGAGGCTCATGGGAGTCCCCTCACCTGGGTGTAGTGAGATGCACTTTAAGGGGTTTTAACTTTCATCCTGGGTGTACTGAGAAGCAGTTTACAAGTGTCCTGTAGGCTGGGGGTGAGGCCTACGCAGTATAAGAGGCCTCTGAACCATGAGCGTAGGAGATGCAGTTTACGGGACTTCTGCAGCTTGGGATCAGGCAGACTCAGTATGAAGGAGTTCTGTAGCCTGGGCATAGTGAGAGGCGGTTCACATAGTGCTGTGGCCAAGGGCTAGGCCTCCACAAGATACGGGGTTTCTGTCGCCTGCATGTAGGAGACACAGCTTCCCGGCATTCTGTAACCTGGATCAGGAAGACGCAGTTTATAGCAAATCTGTGTCCTGGGTGGAGTGAGAAGCAGTGTACAAGAGTTCTGAAGCCTGGGTGTTGGCATTCGCCACACACGGGATTCCTGTAGCCTGCGTGCTGGGGACGAGCTTATGGGAGTCCCCTCACCTGGGTGGAGAGAGATGCTCTTTATGGCGGTTCTGTATCCTGGGCGTACCGAGAAGCAGTTTACAAGTGTTCTGCAGGCTGGGAGTAGGCATACGCTCTATGCAGGATTTCTGTAGCATGCAGGTAGGAGACACAGCTTAAGGGAGTTCTGTAACCTGAGCGGAGAGAGACTCAATGTACAGCAGTTCTGTATCCTGGGTGGAGTGAGAAGCAGTTTACAAGTGTTCTGCAGGCTGGGAGTAGGCATACGCTCTATGCGGGATTTCTGTAGCATGCAGGTAGGAGACACAGCTTAAGGGAGTTCTGTAACCTGAGCGAAGAGAGACTCAATGTACAGCAGTTCTGTATCCTGGGTGGAGTGAGAAGCAGTTTACAAGTGTTCTGCAGGCTGGGACTAGGCATACGCTCTATGCAGGATTTCTGTAGCTTGAGTGTAGCGGTCGCAGCTTCGTAGCGTTCTCTGTGCTGATTGTGGTAGACGCAGTTTACGGGAGTCCTGTAAGCTGTGTGTAGAGAGATGCCGCTTGCGGCAGTTCTGTATCCCGGGTGGAGTGTGACGCTGTGTACAAACGGTCTGTAGCCTGGGAGCTGGCATTCACCACATACGGTTTTTTGCAGCCTGAATGTGGGATTCGAGGCTCATGGGAGTCCCCTCACCTGGGTGTAGTGAGATGCACTTTAAGGGGTTTTAACTTTCATCCTGGGTGTACTGAGAAGCAGTTTACAAGTGTCCTGTAGGCTGGGGGTGAGGCCTACGCAGTATAAGAGGCCTCTGAACCATGAGCGTAGGAGATGCAGTTTACGGGACTTCTGTAGCTTGGGATCAGGCAGACTCAGTATGAAGGAGTTCTGTAGCCTGGGCATAGTGAGAGGCGGTTCACATAGTGCTGTGGCCAAGGGCTAGGCCTCCACAAGATACGGGGTTTCTGTCGCCTGCATGTAGGAGACACAGCTTCCCGGCGTTCTGTAACCTGGATCAGGAAGACGCAGTTTATAGCAAATCTGTGTCCTGGGTGGAGTGAGAAGCAGTGTACAAGAGTTCTGAAGCCTGGGTGTTGGCATTCGCCACACACGGGATTCCTGTAGCCTGCGTGCTGGGGACGAGCTTATGGGAGTCCCCTCACCTGGGTGGAGAGAGATGCTCTTTATGGCGGTTCTGTATCCTGGGCGTACCGAGAAGCAGTTTACAAGTGTTCTGCAGGCTGGGAGTAGGCATACGCTCTATGCGGGATTTCTGTAGCATGCAGGTAGGAGACACAGCTTAAGGGAGTTCTGTAACCTGAGCGGAGAGAGACTCAATGTACAGCAGTTCTGTATCCTGGGTGGAGTGAGAAGCAGTTTACAAGTGTTCTGCAGGCTGGGACTAGGCATACGCTCTATGCGGGATTTCTGTAGCTTGAGTGTAGCAGTCGCAGCTTCGTAGCGTTCTCTGTGCTGATTGTGGCAGACGCAGTTTACGGGAGTCCTGTAAGCTGTGTGTAGAGAGATGCCGCTTGCGGCAGTTCTGTATCCCGGGTGGAGTGTGACGCTGTGTACAAACGGTCTGTAGCCTGGGAGCTGGCATTCACCACATACGGTTTGTTGCAGCCTGAATGTGGGATTCGAGGCTCATGGGAGTCCCCTCACCTGGGTGTAGTGAGATGCACTTTAAGGGGTTTTAACTTTCATCCTGGGTGTACTGAGAAGCAGTTTACAAGTGTCCTGTAGGCTGGGGGTGAGGCCTACGCAGTATAAGAGGCCTCTGAACCATGAGCGTAGGAGATGCAGTTTACGGGACTTCTGCAGCTTGGGATCAGGCAGACTCAGTATGAAGGAGTTCTGTAGCCTGGGCATAGTGAGAGGCGGTTCACATAGTGCTGTGGCCAAGGGCTAGGCCTCCACAAGATACGGGGTTTCTGTCGCCTGCATGTAGGAGACACAGCTTCCCGGCATTCTGTAACCTGGATCAGGAAGACGCAGTTTATAGCAAATCTGTGTCCTGGGTGGAGTGAGAAGCAGTGTACAAGAGTTCTGAAGCCTGGGTGTTGGCATTCGCCACACACGGGATTCCTGTAGCCTGCGTGCTGGGGACGAGCTTATGGGAGTCCCCTCACCTGGGTGGAGAGAGATGCTCTTTATGGCGGTTCTGTATCCTGGGCGTACCGAGAAGCAGTTTACAAGTGTTCTGCAGGCTGGGAGTAGGCATACGCTCTATGCGGGATTTCTGTAGCATGCAGGTAGGAGACACAGCTTAAGGGAGTTCTGTAACCTGAGCGGAGAGAGACTCAATGTACAGCAGTTCTGTATCCTGGGTGGAGTGAGAAGCAGTTTACAAGTGTTCTGCAGGCTGGGAGTAGGCATACGCTCTATGCGGGATTTCTGTAGCATGCAGGTAGGAGACACAGCTTAAGGGAGTTCTGTAACCTGAGCGGAGAGAGACTCAATGTACAGCAGTTCTGTATCCTGGGTGGAGTGAGAAGCAGTTTACAAGTGTTCTGCAGGCTGGGACTAGGCATACGCTCTATGCGGGATTTCTGTAGCTTGAGTGTAGCAGTCGCAGCTTCGTAGCGTTCTCTGTGCTGATTGTGGTAGACGCAGTTTACGGGAGTCCTGTAAGCTGTGTGTAGAGAGATGCCGCTTGCGGCAGTTCTGTATCCCGGGTGGAGTGTGACGCTGTGTACAAACGGTCTGTAGCCTGGGAGCTGGCATTCACCACATACGGTTTTTTGCAGCCTGAATGTGGGATTCGAGGCTCATGGGAGTCCCCTCACCTGGGTGTAGTGAGATGCACTTTAAGGGGTTTTAACTTTCATCCTGGGTGTACTGAGAAGCAGTTTACAAGTGTCCTGTAGGCTGGGGGTGAGGCCTACGCAGTATAAGAGGCCTCTGAACCATGAGCGTAGGAGATGCAGTTTACGGGACTTCTGTAGCTTGGGATCAGGCAGACTTAGTATGAAGGAGTTCTGTAGCCTGGGCATAGTGAGAGGCGGTTCACATAGTGCTGTGGCCAAGGGCTAGGCCTCCACAAGATACGGGGTTTCTGTCGCCTGCATGTAGGAGACACAGCTTCCCGGCGTTCTGTAACCTGGATCAGGAAGACGCAGTTTATAGCAAATCTGTGTCCTGGGTGGAGTGAGAAGCAGTGTACAAGAGTTCTGAAGCCTGGGTGTTGGCATTCGCCACACACGGGATTCCTGTAGCCTGCGTGCTGGGGACGAGCTTATGGGAGTCCCCTCACCTGGGTGGAGAGAGATGCTCTTTATGGCGGTTCTGTATCCTGGGCGTACCGAGAAGCAGTTTACAAGTGTTCTGCAGGCTGGGAGTAGGCATACGCTCTATGCGGGATTTCTGTAGCATGCAGGTAGGAGACACAGCTTAAGGGAGTTCTGTAACCTGAGCGGAGAGAGACTCAATGTACAGCAGTTCTGTATCCTGGGTGGAGTGAGAAGCAGTTTACAAGTGTTCTGCAGGCTGGGAGTAGGCATACGCTCTATGCGGGATTTCTGTAGCTTGAGTGTAGCAGTCGCAGCTTCGTAGCGTTCTCTGTGCTGATTGTGGCAGACGCAGTTTACGGGAGTCCTGTAAGCTGTGTGTAGAGAGATGCCGCTTGCGGCAGTTCTGTATCCCGGGTGGAGTGTGACGCTGTGTACAAACGGTCTGTAGCCTGGGAGCTGGCATTCACCACATACGGTTTTTTGCAGCCTGAATGTGGGATTCGAGGCTCATGGGAGTCCCCTCACCTGGGTGTAGTGAGATGCACTTTAAGGGGTTTTAACTTTCATCCTGGGTGTACTGAGAAGCAGTTTACAAGTGTCCTGTAGGCTGGGGGTGAGGCCTACGCAGTATAAGAGGCCTCTGAACCATGAGCGTAGGAGATGCAGTTTACGGGACTTCTGCAGCTTGGGATCAGGCAGACTCAGTATGAAGGAGTTCTGTAGCCTGGGCATAGTGAGAGGCGGTTCACATAGTGCTGTGGCCAAGGGCTAGGCCTCCACAAGATACGGGGTTTCTGTCGCCTGCATGTAGGAGACACAGCTTCCCGGCGTTCTGTAACCTGGATCAGGAAGACGCAGTTTATAGCAAATCTGTGTCCTGGGTGGAGTGAGAAGCAGTGTACAAGAGTTCTGAAGCCTGGGTGTTGGCATTCGCCACACACGGGATTCCTGTAGCCTGCGTGCTGGGGACGAGCTTATGGGAGTCCCCTCACCTGGGTGGAGAGAGATGCTCTTTATGGCGGTTCTGTATCCTGGGCGTACCGAGAAGCAGTTTACAAGTGTTCTGCAGGCTGGGACTAGGCATACGCTCTATGCGGGATTTCTGTAGCATGCAGGTAGGAGACACAGCTTAAGGGAGTTCTGTAACCTGAGCGGAGAGAGACTCAATGTACAGCAGTTCTGTATCCTGGGTGGAGTGAGAAGCAGTTTACAAGTGTTCTGCAGGCTGGGACTAGGCATACGCTCTATGCGGGATTTCTGTAGCTTGAGTGTAGCAGTCGCAGCTTCGTAGCGTTCTCTGTGCTGATTGTGGTAGACGCAGTTTACGGGAGTCCTGTAAGCTGTGTGTAGAGAGATGCCGCTTGCGGCAGTTCTGTATCCCGGGTGGAGTGTGACGCTGTGTACAAACGGTCTGTAGCCTGGGAGCTGGCATTCACCACATACGGTTTTTTGCAGCCTGAATGTGGGATTCGAGGCTCATGGGAGTCCCCTCACCTGGGTGTAGTGAGATGCACTTTAAGGGGTTTTAACTTTCATCCTGGGTGTACTGAGAAGCAGTTTACAAGTGTCCTGTAGGCTGGGGGTGAGGCCTACGCAGTATAAGAGGCCTCTGAACCATGAGCGTAGGAGATGCAGTTTACGGGACTTCTGTAGCTTGGGATCAGGCAGACTTAGTATGAAGGAGTTCTGTAGCCTGGGCATAGTGAGAGGCGGTTCACATAGTGCTGTGGCCAAGGGCTAGGCCTCCACAAGATACGGGGTTTCTGTCGCCTGCATGTAGGAGACACAGCTTCCCGGCGTTCTGTAACCTGGATCAGGAAGACGCAGTTTATAGCAAATCTGTGTCCTGGGTGGAGTGAGAAGCAGTGTACAAGAGTTCTGAAGCCTGGGTGTTGGCATTCGCCACACACGGGATTCCTGTAGCCTGCGTGCTGGGGACGAGCTTATGGGAGTCCCCTCACCTGGGTGGAGAGAGATGCTCTTTATGGCGGTTCTGTATCCTGGGCGTACCGAGAAGCAGTTTACAAGTGTTCTGCAGGCTGGGAGTAGGCATACGCTCTATGCGGGATTTCTGTAGCATGCAGGTAGGAGACACAGCTTAAGGGAGTTCTGTAACCTGAGCGGAGAGAGACTCAATGTACAGCAGTTCTGTATCCTGGGTGGAGTGAGAAGCAGTTTACAAGTGTTCTGCAGGCTGGGAGTAGGCATACGCTCTATGCGGGATTTCTGTAGCTTGAGTGTAGCAGTCGCAGCTTCGTAGCGTTCTCTGTGCTGATTGTGGCAGACGCAGTTTACGGGAGTCCTGTAAGCTGTGTGTAGAGAGATGCCGCTTGCGGCAGTTCTGTATCCCGGGTGGAGTGTGACGCTGTGTACAAACGGTCTGTAGCCTGGGAGCTGGCATTCACCACATACGGTTTTTTGCAGCCTGAATGTGGGATTCGAGGCTCATGGGAGTCCCCTCACCTGGGTGTAGTGAGATGCACTTTAAGGGGTTTTAACTTTCATCCTGGGTGTACTGAGAAGCAGTTTACAAGTGTCCTGTAGGCTGGGGGTGAGGCCTACGCAGTATAAGAGGCCTCTGAACCATGAGCGTAGGAGATGCAGTTTACGGGACTTCTGCAGCTTGGGATCAGGCAGACTCAGTATGAAGGAGTTCTGTAGCCTGGGCATAGTGAGAGGCGGTTCACATAGTGCTGTGGCCAAGGGCTAGGCCTCCACAAGATACGGGGTTTCTGTCGCCTGCATGTAAGAGACACAGCTTCCCGGCGTTCTGTAACCTGGATCAGGAAGACGCAGTTTATAGCAAATCTGTGTCCTGGGTGGAGTGAGAAGCAGTGTACAAGAGTTCTGAAGCCTGGGTGTTGGCTTTCGCCACACACGGGATTCCTGTAGCCTGCGTGCTGGGGACGAGCTTATGGGAGTCCCCTCACCTGGGTGGAGAGAGATGCTCTTTATGGCGGTTCTGTATCCTGGGCGTACCGAGAAGCAGTTTACAAGTGTTCTGCAGGCTGGGAGTAGGCATACGCTCTATGCGGGATTTCTGTAGCATGCAGGTAGGAGACACAGCTTAAGGGAGTTCTGTAACCTGAGCGGAGAGAGACTCAATGTACAGCAGTTCTGTATCCTGGGTGGAGTGAGAAGCAGTTTACAAGTGTTCTGCAGGCTGGGAGTAGGCATACGCTCTATGCGGGATTTCTGTAGCTTGAGTGTAGCAGTCGCAGCTTCGTAGCGTTCTCTGTGCTGATTGTGGTAGACGCAGTTTACGGGAGTCCTGTAAGCTGTGTGTAGAGAGATGCCGCTTGCGGCAGTTCTGTATCCCGGGTGGAGTGTGACGCTGTGTACAAACGGTCTGTAGCCTGGGAGCTGGCATTCACCACATACGGTTTTTTGCAGCCTGAATGTGGGATTCGAGGCTCATGGGAGTCCCCTCACCTGGGTGTAGTGAGATGCACTTTAAGGGGTTTTAACTTTCATCCTGGGTGTACTGAGAAGCAGTTTACAAGTGTCCTGTAGGCTGGGGGTGAGGCCTACGCAGTATAAGAGGCCTCTGAACCATGAGCGTAGGAGATGCAGTTTACGGGACTTCTGTAGCTTGGGATCAGGCAGACTTAGTATGAAGGAGTTCTGTAGCCTGGGCATAGTGAGAGGCGGTTCACATAGTGCTGTGGCCAAGGGCTAGGCCTCCACAAGATACGGGGTTTCTGTCGCCTGCATGTAAGAGACACAGCTTCCCGGCGTTCTGTAACCTGGATCAGGAAGACGCAGTTTATAGCAAATCTGTGTCCTGGGTGGAGTGAGAAGCAGTGTACAAGAGTTCTGAAGCCTGGGTGTTGGCATTCGCCACACACGGGATTCCTGTAGCCTGCGTGCTGGGGACGAGCTTATGGGAGTCCCCTCACCTGGGTGGAGAGAGATGCTCTTTATGGCGGTTCTGTATCCTGGGCGTACCGAGAAGCAGTTTACAAGTGTTCTGCAGGCTGGGAGTAGGCATACGCTCTATGCGGGATTTCTGTAGCATGCAGGTAGGAGACACAGCTTAAGGGAGTTCTGTAACCTGAGCGGAGAGAGACTCAATGTACAGCAGTTCTGTATCCTGGGTGGAGTGAGAAGCAGTTTACAAGTGTTCTGCAGGCTGGGACTAGGCATACGCTCTATGCGGGATTTCTGTAGCTTGAGTGTAGCAGTCGCAGCTTCGTAGCGTTCTCTGTGCTGATTGTGGCAGACGCAGTTTACGGGAGTCCTGTAAGCTGTGTGTAGAGAGATGCCGCTTGCGGCAGTTCTGTATCCCGGGTGGAGTGTGACGCTGTGTACAAACGGTCTGTAGCCTGGGAGCTGGCATTCACCACATACGGTTTTTTGCAGCCTGAATGTGGGATTCGAGGCTCATGGGAGTCCCCTCACCTGGGTGTAGTGAGATGCACTTTAAGGGGTTTTAACTTTCATCCTGGGTGTACTGAGAAGCAGTTTACAAGTGTCCTGTAGGCTGGGGGTGAGGCCTACGCAGTATAAGAGGCCTCTGAACCATGAGCGTAGGAGATGCAGTTTACGGGACTTCTGCAGCTTGGGATCAGGCAGACTCAGTATGAAGGAGTTCTGTAGCCTGGGCATAGTGAGAGGCGGTTCACATAGTGCTGTGGCCAAGGGCTAGGCCTCCACAAGATACGGGGTTTCTGTCGCCTGCATGTAGGAGACACAGCTTCCCGGCGTTCTGTAACCTGGATCAGGAAGACGCAGTTTATAGCAAATCTGTGTCCTGGGTGGAGTGAGAAGCAGTGTACAAGAGTTCTGAAGCCTGGGTGTTGGCATTCGCCACACACGGGATTCCTGTAGCCTGCGTGCTGGGGACGAGCTTATGGGAGTCCCCTCACCTGGGTGGAGAGAGATGCTCTTTATGGCGGTTCTGTATCCTGGGCGTACCGAGAAGCAGTTTACAAGTGTTCTGCAGGCTGGGAGTAGGCATACGCTCTATGCGGGATTTCTGTAGCATGCAGGTAGGAGACACAGCTTAAGGGAGTTCTGTAACCTGAGCGGAGAGAGACTCAATGTACAGCAGTTCTGTATCCTGGGTGGAGTGAGAAGCAGTTTACAAGTGTTCTGCAGGCTGGGACTAGGCATACGCTCTATGCGGGATTTCTGTAGCTTGAGTGTAGCAGTCGCAGCTTCGTAGCGTTCTCTGTGCTGATTGTGGTAGACGCAGTTTACGGGAGTCCTGTAAGCTGTGTGTAGAGAGATGCCGCTTGCGGCAGTTCTGTATCCCGGGTGGAGTGTGACGCTGTGTACAAACAGTCTGTAGCCTGGGAGCTGGCATTCACCACATACGGTTTTTTGCAGCCTGAATGTGGGATTCGAGGCTCATGGGAGTCCCCTCACCTGGGTGTAGTGAGATGCACTTTAAGGGGTTTTAACTTTCATCCTGGGTGTACTGAGAAGCAGTTTACAAGTGTCCTGTAGGCTGGGGGTGAGGCCTACGCAGTATAAGAGGCCTCTGAACCATGAGCGTAGGAGATGCAGTTTACGGGACTTCTGTAGCTTGGGATCAGGCAGACTCAGTATGAAGGAGTTCTGTAGCCTGGGTATAGTGAGAGGTGGTTCACATAGTGCTGTGGCCAAGGGCTAGGCCTCCACAAGATACGGGGTTTCTGTCGCCTGCATGTAGGAGACACAGCTTCCCGGCGTTCTGTAACCTGGATCAGGAAGACGCAGTTTATAGCAAATCTGTGTCCTGGGTGGAGTGAGAAGCAGTGTACAAGAGTTCTGAAGCCTGGGTGTTGGCATTCGCCACACACGGGATTCCTGTAGCCTGCGTGCTGGGGACGAGCTTATGGGAGTCCCCTCACCTGGGTGGAGAGAGATGCTCTTTATGGCGGTTCTGTATCCTGGGCGTACCGAGAAGCAGTTTACAAGTGTTCTGCAGGCTGGGAGTAGGCATACGCTCTATGCGGGATTTCTGTAGCATGCAGGTAGGAGACACAGCTTAAGGGAGTTCTGTAACCTGAGCGGAGAGAGACTCAATGTACAGCAGTTCTGTATCCTGGGTGGAGTGAGAAGCAGTTTACAAGTGTTCTGCAGGCTGGGACTAGGCATACGCTCTATGCGGGATTTCTGTAGCTTGAGTGTAGCAGTCGCAGCTTCGTAGCGTTCTCTGTGCTGATTGTGGTAGACGCAGTTTACGGGAGTCCTGTAAGCTGTGTGTAGAGAGATGCCGCTTGCGGCAGTTCTGTATCCCGGGTGGAGTGTGACGCTGTGTACAAACGGTCTGTAGCCTGGGAGCTGGCATTCACCACATACGGTTTTTTGCAGCCTGAATGTGGGATTCGAGGCTCATGGGAGTCCCCTCACCTGGGTGTAGTGAGATGCACTTTAAGGGGTTTTAACTTTCATCCTGGGTGTACTGAGAAGCAGTTTACAAGTGTCCTAGGCTGGGGGTGAGGCCTACGCAGTATAAGAGGCCTCTGAACCATGAGCGTAGGAGATGCAGTTTACGGGACTTCTGCAGCTTGGGATCAGGCAGACTCAGTATGAAGGAGTTCTGTAGCCTGGGCATAGTGAGAGGCGGTTCACATAGTGCTGTGGCCAAGGGCTAGGCCTCCACAAGATACGGGGTTTCTGTCGCCTGCATGTAGGAGACACAGCTTCCCGGCGTTCTGTAACCTGGATCAGGAAGACGCAGTTTATAGCAAATCTGTGTCCTGGGTGGAGTGAGAAGCAGTGTACAAGAGTTCTGAAGCCTGGGTGTTGGCATTCGCCACACACGGGATTCCTGTAGCCTGCGTGCTGGGGACGAGCTTATGGGAGTCCCCTCACCTGGGTGGAGAGAGATGCTCTTTATGGCGGTTCTGTATCCTGGGCGTACCGAGAAGCAGTTTACAAGTGTTCTGCAGGCTGGGACTAGGCATACGCTCTATGCGGGATTTCTGTAGCATGCAGGTAGGAGACACAGCTTAAGGGAGTTCTGTAACCTGAGCGGAGAGAGACTCAATGTACAGCAGTTCTGTATCCTGGGTGGAGTGAGAAGCAGTTTACAAGTGTTCTGCAGGCTGGGACTAGGCATACGCTCTATGCGGGATTTCTGTAGCATGCAGGTAGGAGACACAGCTTAAGGGAGTTCTGTAACCTGAGCGGAGAGAGACTCAATGTACAGCAGTTCTGTATCCTGGGCGTACCGAGAAGCAGTTTACAAGTGTTCTGCAGGCTGGGAGTAGGCATACGCTCTATGCGGGATTTCTGTAGCTTGAGTGTAGCAGTCGCAGCTTCGTAGCGTTCTCTGTGCTGATTGTGGTAGACGCAGTTTATGGGAGTCCTGTAAGCTGTGTGTAGAGAGATGCCGCTTGCGGCAGTTCTGTATCCCGGGTGGAGTGTGACGCTGTGTACAAACGGTCTGTAGCCTGGGAGCTGGCATTCACCACATACGGTTTTTTGCAGCCTGAATGTGGGATTCGAGGCTCATGGGAGTCCCCTCACCTGGGTGTAGTGAGATGCACTTTAAGGGGTTTTAACTTTCATCCTGGGTGTACTGAGAAGCAGTTTACAAGTGTCCTAGGCTGGGGGTGAGGCCTACGCAGTATAAGAGGCCTCTGAACCATGAGCGTAGGAGATGCAGTTTACGGGACTTCTGTAGCTTGGGATCAGGCAGACTCAGTATGAAGGAGTTCTGTAGCCTGGGCATAGTGAGAGGCGGTTCACATAGTGCTGTGGCCAAGGGCTAGGCCTCCACAAGATACGGGGTTTCTGTCCCCTGCATGTAGGAGACACAGCTTCCCGGCGTTCTGTAACCTGGATCAGGAAGACGCAGTTTATAGCAAATCTGTGTCCTGGGTGGAGTGAGAAGCAGTGTACAAGAGTTCTGAAGCCTGGGTGTTGGCATTCGCCACACACGGGATTCCTGTAGCCTGCGTGCTGGGGACGAGCTTATGGGAGTCCCCTCACCTGGGTGGAGAGAGATGCTCTTTATGGCGGTTCTGTATCCTGGGCGTACCGAGAAGCAGTTTACAAGTGTTCTGCAGGCTGGGAGTAGGCATACGCTCTATGCGGGATTTCTGTAGCATGCAGGTAGGAGACACAGCTTAAGGGAGTTCTGTAACCTGAGCGGAGAGAGACTCAATGTACAGCAGTTCTGTATCCTGGGTGGAGTGAGAAGCAGTTTACAAGTGTTCTGCAGGCTGGGACTAGGCATACGCTCTATGCGGGATTTCTGTAGCATGCAGGTAGGAGACACAGCTTAAGGGAGTTCTGTAACCTGAGCGGAGAGAGACTCAATGTACAGCAGTTCTGTATCCTGGGCGTACCGAGAAGCAGTTTACAAGTGTTCTGCAGGCTGGGAGTAGGCATACGCTCTATGCGGGATTTCTGTAGCTTGAGTGTAGCAGTCGCAGCTTCGTAGCGTTCTCTGTGCTGATTGTGGTAGACGCAGTTTATGGGAGTCCTGTAAGCTGTGTGTAGAGAGATGCCGCTTGCGGCAGTTCTGTATCCCGGGTGGAGTGTGACGCTGTGTACAAACGGTCTGTAGCCTGGGAGCTGGCATTCACCACATACGGTTTTTTGCAGCCTGAATGTGGGATTCGAGGCTCATGGGAGTCCCCTCACCTGGGTGTAGTGAGATGCACTTTAAGGGGTTTTAACTTTCATCCTGGGTGTACTGAGAAGCAGTTTACAAGTGTCCTGTAGGCTGGGGGTGAGGCCTACGCAGTATAAGAGGCCTCTGAACCATGAGCGTAGGAGATGCAGTTTACGGGACTTCTGCAGCTTGGGATCAGGCAGACTCAGTATGAAGGAGTTCTGTAGCCTGGGCATAGTGAGAGGCGGTTCACATAGTGCTGTGGCCAAGGGCTAGGCCTCCACAAGATACGGGGTTTCTGTCGCCTGCATGTAGGAGACACAGCTTCCCGGCGTTCTGTAACCTGGATCAGGAAGACGCAGTTTATAGCAAATCTGTGTCCTGGGTGGAGTGAGAAGCAGTGTACAAGAGTTCTGAAGCCTGGGTGTTGGCATTCGCCACACACGGGATTCCTGTAGCCTGCGTGCTGGGGACGAGCTTATGGGAGTCCCCTCACCTGGGTGGAGAGAGATGCTCTTTATGGCGGTTCTGTATCCTGGGCGTACCGAGAAGCAGTTTACAAGTGTTCTGCAGGCTGGGAGTAGGCATACGCTCTATGCGGGATTTCTGTAGCATGCAGGTAGGAGACACAGCTTAAGGGAGTTCTGTAACCTGAGCGGAGAGAGACTCAATGTACAGCAGTTCTGTATCCTGGGCGTACCGAGAAGCAGTTTACAAGTGTTCTGCAGGCTGGGAGTAGGCATACGCTCTATGCGGGATTTCTGTAGCTTGAGTGTAGCAGTCGCAGCTTCGTAGCGTTCTCTGTGCTGATTGTGGTAGACGCAGTTTATGGGAGTCCTGTAAGCTGTGTGTAGAGAGATGCCGCTTGCGGCAGTTCTGTATCCCGGGTGGAGTGTGACGCTGTGTACAAACGGTCTGTAGCCTGGGAGCTGGCATTCACCACATACGGTTTTTTGCAGCCTGAATGTGGGATTCGAGGCTCATGGGAGTCCCCTCACCTGGGTGTAGTGAGATGCACTTTAAGGGGTTTTAACTTTCATCCTGGGTGTACTGAGAAGCAGTTTACAAGTGTCCTGTAGGCTGGGGGTGAGGCCTACGCAGTATAAGAGGCCTCTGAACCATGAGCGTAGGAGATGCAGTTTACGGGACTTCTGTAGCTTGGGATCAGGCAGACTCAGTATGAAGGAGTTCTGTAGCCTGGGTATAGTGAGAGGTGGTTCACATAGTGCTGTGGCCAAGGGCTAGGCCTCCACAAGATACGGGGTTTCTGTCGCCTGCATGTAAGAGACACAGCTGCCCGGCGTTCTGTAACCTGGATCAGGAAGACGCAGTTTATAGCAAATCTGTGTCCTGGGTGGAGTGAGAAGCAGTGTACAAGAGTTCTGAAGCCTGGGTGTTGGCATTCGCCACACACGGGATTCCTGTAGCCTGCGTGCTGGGGACGAGCTTATGGGAGTCCCCTCACCTGGGTGGAGAGAGATGCTCTTTATGGCGGTTCTGTATCCTGGGCGTACCGAGAAGCAGTTTACAAGTGTTCTGCAGGCTGGGAGTAGGCATACGCTCTATGCGGGATTTCTGTAGCATGCAGGTAGGAGACACAGCTTAAGGGAGTTCTGTAACCTGAGCGGAGAGAGACTCAATGTACAGCAGTTCTGTATCCTGGGTGGAGTGAGAAGCAGTTTACAAGTGTTCTGCAGGCTGGGACTAGGCATACGCTCTATGCGGGATTTCTGTAGCTTGAGTGTAGCAGTCGCAGCTTCGTAGCGTTCTCTGTGCTGATTGTGGTAGACGCAGTTTACGGGAGTCCTGTAAGCTGTGTGTAGAGAGATGCCGCTTGCGGCAGTTCTGTATCCCGGGTGGAGTGTGACGCTGTGTACAAACGGTCTGTAGCCTGGGAGCTGGCATTCACCACATACGGTTTTTTGCAGCCTGAATGTGGGATTCGAGGCTCATGGGAGTCCCCTCACCTGGGTGTAGTGAGATGCACTTTAAGGGGTTTTAACTTTCATCCTGGGTGTACTGAGAAGCAGTTTACAAGTGTCCTAGGCTGGGGGTGAGGCCTACGCAGTATAAGAGGCCTCTGAACCATGAGCGTAGGAGATGCAGTTTACGGGACTTCTGCAGCTTGGGATCAGGCAGACTCAGTATGAAGGAGTTCTGTAGCCTGGGCATAGTGAGAGGCGGTTCACATAGTGCTGTGGCCAAGGGCTAGGCCTCCACAAGATACGGGGTTTCTGTCGCCTGCATGTAGGAGACACAGCTTCCCGGCGTTCTGTAACCTGGATCAGGAAGACGCAGTTTATAGCAAATCTGTGTCCTGGGTGGAGTGAGAAGCAGTGTACAAGAGTTCTGAAGCCTGGGTGTTGGCATTCGCCACACACGGGATTCCTGTAGCCTGCGTGCTGGGGACGAGCTTATGGGAGTCCCCTCACCTGGGTGGAGAGAGATGCTCTTTATGGCGGTTCTGTATCCTGGGCGTACCGAGAAGCAGTTTACAAGTGTTCTGCAGGCTGGGAGTAGGCATACGCTCTATGCGGGATTTCTGTAGCATGCAGGTAGGAGACACAGCTTAAGGGAGTTCTGTAACCTGAGCGGAGAGAGACTCAATGTACAGCAGTTCTGTATCCTGGGTGGAGTGAGAAGCAGTTTACAAGTGTTCTGCAGGCTGGGACTAGGCATACGCTCTATGCGGGATTTCTGTAGCATGCAGGTAGGAGACACAGCTTAAGGGAGTTCTGTAACCTGAGCGGAGAGAGACTCAATGTACAGCAATTCTGTATCCTGGGTGGAGTGAGAAGCAGTTTACAAGTGTTCTGCAGGCTGGGACTAGGCATACGCTCTATGCAGGATTTCTGTAGCTTGAGTGTAGCGGTCGCAGCTTCGTAGCGTTCTCTGTGCTGATTGTGGTAGACGCAGTTTACGGGAGTCCTGTAAGCTGTGTGTAGAGATGCCGCTTGCGGCAGTTCTGTATCCCGGGTGGAGTGTGACGCTGTGTACAAACGGTCTGTAGCCTGGGAGCTGGCATTCACCACATACGGTTTGTTGCAGCCTGAATGTGGGATTCGAGGCTCATGGGAGTCCCCTCACCTGGGTGTAGTGAGATGCACTTTAAGGGGTTTTAACTTTCATCCTGGGTGTACTGAGAAGCAGTTTACAAGTGTCCTGTAGGCTGGGGGTGAGGCCTACGCAGTATAAGAGGCCTCTGAACCATGAGCGTAGGAGATGCAGTTTACGGGACTTCTGTAGCTTGGGATCAGGCAGACTCAGTATGAAGGAGTTCTGTAGCCTGGGCATAGTGAGAGGCGGTTCACATAGTGCTGTGGCCAAGGGCTAGGCCTCCACAAGATACGGGGTTTCTGTCGCCTGCATGTAGGAGACACAGCTTCCCGGCGTTCTGTAACCTGGATCAGGAAGACGCAGTTTATAGCAAATCTGTGTCCTGGGTGGAGTGAGAAGCAGTGTACAAGAGTTCTGAAGCCTGGGTGTTGGCATTCGCCACACACGGGATTCCTGTAGCCTGCGTGCTGGATACGAGCTTATGGGAGTCCCCTCACCTGGGTGGAGAGAGATGCTCTTTATGGCGGTTCTGTATCCTGGGCGTACCGAGAAGCAGTTTACAAGTGTTCTGCAGGCTGGGAGTAGGCATACGCTCTATGCGGGATTTCTGTAGCATGCAGGTAGGAGACACAGCTTAAGGGAGTTCTGTAACCTGAGCGGAGAGAGACTCAATGTACAGCAGTTCTGTATCCTGGGTGGAGTGAGAAGCAGTTTACAAGTGTTCTGCAGGCTGGGACTAGGCATACGCTCTATGCGGGATTTCTGTAGCTTGAGTGTAGCAGTCGCAGCTTCGTAGCGTTCTCTGTGCTGATTGTGGTAGACGCAGTTTACGGGAGTCCTGTAAGCTGTGTGTAGAGAGATGCCGCTTGCGGCAGTTCTGTATCCCGGGTGGAGTGTGACGCTGTGTACAAACGGTCTGTAGCCTGGGAGCTGGCATTCACCACATACGGTTTGTTGCAGCCTGAATGTGGGATTCGAGGCTCATGGGAGTCCCCTCACCTGGGTGTAGTGAGATGCACTTTAAGGGGTTTTAACTTTCATCCTGGGTGTACTGAGAAGCAGTTTACAAGTGTCCTGTAGGCTGGGGGTGAGGCCTACGCAGTATAAGAGGCCTCTGAACCATGAGCGTAGGAGATGCAGTTTACGGGACTTCTGTAGCTTGGGATCAGGCAGACTCAGTATGAAGGAGTTCTGTAGCCTGGGCATAGTGAGAGGCGGTTCACATAGTGCTGTGGCCAAGGGCTAGGCCTCCACAAGATACGGGGTTTCTGTCGCCTGCATGTAGGAGACACAGCTTCCCGGCGTTCTGTAACCTGGATCAGGAAGACGCAGTTTATAGCAAATCTGTGTCCTGGGTGGAGTGAGAAGCAGTGTACAAGAGTTCTGAAGCCTGGGTGTTGGCATTCGCCACACACGGGATTCCTGTAGCCTGCGTGCTGGGGACGAGCTTATGGGAGTCCCCTCACCTGGGTGGAGAGAGATGCTCTTTATGGCGGTTCTGTATCCTGGGCGTACCGAGAAGCAGTTTACAAGTGTTCTGCAGGCTGGGAGTAGGCATACGCTCTATGCGGGATTTCTGTAGCATGCAGGTAGGAGACACAGCTTAAGGGAGTTCTGTAACCTGAGCGGAGAGAGACTCAATGTACAGCAGTTCTGTATCCTGGGTGGAGTGAGAAGCAGTTTACAAGTGTTCTGCAGGCTGGGACTAGGCATACGCTCTATGCGGGATTTCTGTAGCTTGAGTGTAGCAGTCGCAGCTTCGTAGCGTTCTCTGTGCTGATTGTGGTAGACGCAGTTTACGGGAGTCCTGTAAGCTGTGTGTAGAGAGATGCCGCTTGCGGCAGTTCTGTATCCCGGGTGGAGTGTGACGCTGTGTACAAACGGTCTGTAGCCTGGGAGCTGGCATTCACCACATACGGTTTGTTGCAGCCTGAATGTGGGATTCGAGGCTCATGGGAGTCCCCTCACCTGGGTGTAGTGAGATGCACTTTAAGGGGTTTTAACTTTCATCCTGGGTGTACTGAGAAGCAGTTTACAAGTGTCCTGTAGGCTGGGGGTGAGGCCTACGCAGTATAAGAGGCCTCTGAACCATGAGCGTAGGAGATGCAGTTTACGGGACTTCTGTAGCTTGGGATCAGGCAGACTCAGTATGAAGGAGTTCTGTAGCCTGGGCATAGTGAGAGGTGGTTCACATAGTGCTGTGGCCAAGGGCTAGGCCTCCACAAGATACGGGGTTTCTGTCGCCTGCATGTAAGAGACACAGCTTCCCGGCGTTCTGTAACCTGGATCAGGAAGACGCAGTTTATAGCAAATCTGTGTCCTGGGTGGAGTGAGAAGCAGTGTACAAGAGTTCTGAAGCCTGGGTGTTGGCATTCGCCACACACGGGATTCCTGTAGCCTGCGTGCTGGGGACGAGCTTATGGGAGTCCCCTCACCTGGGTGGAGAGAGATGCTCTTTATGGCGGTTCTGTATCCTGGGCGTACCGAGAAGCAGTTTACAAGTGTTCTGCAGGCTGGGAGTAGGCATACGCTCTATGCGGGATTTCTGTAGCATGCAGGTAGGAGACACAGCTTAAGGGAGTTCTGTAACCTGAGCGGAGAGAGACTCAATGTACAGCAGTTCTGTATCCTGGGTGGAGTGAGAAGCAGTTTACAAGTGTTCTGCAGGCTGGGACTAGGCATACGCTCTATGCGGGATTTCTGTAGCTTGAGTGTAGCAGTCGCAGCTTCGTAGCGTTCTCTGTGCTGATTGTGGTAGACGCAGTTTACGGGAGTCCTGTAAGCTGTGTGTAGAGAGATGCCGCTTGCGGCAGTTCTGTATCCCGGGTGGAGTGTGACGCTGTGTACAAACGGTCTGTAGCCTGGGAGCTGGCATTCACCACATACGGTTTTTTGCAGCCTGAATGTGGGATTCGAGGCTCATGGGAGTCCCCTCACCTGGGTGTAGTGAGATGCACTTTAAGGGGTTTTAACTTTCATCCTGGGTGTACTGAGAAGCAGTTTACAAGTGTCCTAGGCTGGGGGTGAGGCCTACGCAGTATAAGAGGCCTCTGAACCATGAGCGTAGGAGATGCAGTTTACGGGACTTCTGCAGCTTGGGATCAGGCAGACTCAGTATGAAGGAGTTCTGTAGCCTGGGCATAGTGAGAGGCGGTTCACATAGTGCTGTGGCCAAGGGCTAGGCCTCCACAAGATACGGGGTTTCTGTCGCCTGCATGTAGGAGACACAGCTTCCCGGCGTTCTGTAACCTGGATCAGGAAGACGCAGTTTATAGCAAATCTGTGTCCTGGGTGGAGTGAGAAGCAGTGTACAAGAGTTCTGAAGCCTGGGTGTTGGCATTCGCCACACACGGGATTCCTATAGCCTGCGTGCTGGGGACGAGCTTATGGGAGTCCCCTCACCTGGGTGGAGAGAGATGCTCTTTACGGCGGTTCTGTATCCTGGGCGTACCGAGAAGCAGTTTACAAGTGTTCTGCAGGCTGGGAGTAGGCATACGCTCTATGCGGGATTTCTGTAGCATGCAGGTAGGAGACACAGCTTAAGGGAGTTCTGTAACCTGAGCGGAGAGAGACTCAATGTACAGCAGTTCTGTATCCTGGGTGGAGTGAGAAGCAGTTTACAAGTGTTCTGCAGGCTGGGAGTAGGCATACGCTCTATGCGGGATTTCTGTAGCATGCAGGTAGGAGACACAGCTTAAGGGAGTTCTGTAACCTGAGCGGAGAGAGACTCAATGTACAGCAATTCTGTATCCTGGGTGGAGTGAGAAGCAGTTTACAAGTGTTCTGCAGGCTGGGACTAGGCATACGCTCTATGCAGGATTTCTGTAGCTTGAGTGTAGCGGTCGCAGCTTCGTAGCGTTCTCTGTGCTGATTGTGGTAGACGCAGTTTACGGGAGTCCTGTAAGCTGTGTGTAGAGATGCCGCTTGCGGCAGTTCTGTATCCCGGGTGGAGTGTGACGCTGTGTACAAACGGTCTGTAGCCTGGGAGCTGGCATTCACCACATACGGTTTGTTGCAGCCTGAATGTGGGATTCGAGGCTCATGGGAGTCCCCTCACCTGGGTGTAGTGAGATGCACTTTAAGGGGTTTTAACTTTCATCCTGGGTGTACTGAGAAGCAGTTTACAAGTGTCCTGTAGGCTGGGGGTGAGGCCTACGCAGTATAAGAGGCCTCTGAACCATGAGCGTAGGAGATGCAGTTTACGGGACTTCTGTAGCTTGGGATCAGGCAGACTCAGTATGAAGGAGTTCTGTAGCCTGGGCATAGTGAGAGGCGGTTCACATAGTGCTGTGGCCAAGGGCTAGGCCTCCACAAGATACGGGGTTTCTGTCGCCTGCATGTAGGAGACACAGCTTCCCGGCGTTCTGTAACCTGGATCAGGAAGACGCAGTTTATAGCAAATCTGTGTCCTGGGTGGAGTGAGAAGCAGTGTACAAGAGTTCTGAAGCCTGGGTGTTGGCATTCGCCACACACGGGATTCCTGTAGCCTGCGTGCTGGGGACGAGCTTATGGGAGTCCCCTCACCTGGGTGGAGAGAGATGCTCTTTATGGCGGTTCTGTATCCTGGGCGTACCGAGAAGCAGTTTACAAGTGTTCTGCAGGCTGGGAGTAGGCATACGCTCTATGCGGGATTTCTGTAGCATGCAGGTAGGAGACACAGCTTAAGGGAGTTCTGTAACCTGAGCGGAGAGAGACTCAATGTACAGCAGTTCTGTATCCTGGGTGGAGTGAGAAGCAGTTTACAAGTGTTCTGCAGGCTGGGAGTAGGCATACGCTCTATGCGGGATTTCTGTAGCTTGAGTGTAGCAGTCGCAGCTTCGTAGCGTTCTCTGTGCTGATTGTGGCAGACGCAGTTTACGGGAGTCCTGTAAGCTGTGTGTAGAGAGATGCCGCTTGCGGCAGTTCTGTATCCCGGGTGGAGTGTGACGCTGTGTACAAACGGTCTGTAGCCTGGGAGCTGGCATTCACCACATACGGTTTTTTGCAGCCTGAATGTGGGATTCGAGGCTCATGGGAGTCCCCTCACCTGGGTGTAGTGAGATGCACTTTAAGGGGTTTTAACTTTCATCCTGGGTGTACTGAGAAGCAGTTTACAAGTGTCCTGTAGGCTGGGGGTGAGGCCTACGCAGTATAAGAGGCCTCTGAACCATGAGCGTAGGAGATGCAGTTTACGGGACTTCTGCAGCTTGGGATCAGGCAGACTCAGTATGAAGGAGTTCTGTAGCCTGGGCATAGTGAGAGGCGGTTCACATAGTGCTGTGGCCAAGGGCTAGGCCTCCACAAGATACGGGGTTTCTGTCGCCTGCATGTAGGAGACACAGCTTCCCGGCGTTCTGTAACCTGGATCAGGAAGACGCAGTTTATAGCAAATCTGTGTCCTGGGTGGAGTGAGAAGCAGTGTACAAGAGTTCTGAAGCCTGGGTGTTGGCATTCGCCACACACGGGATTCCTGTAGCCTGCGTGCTGGGGACGAGCTTATGGGAGTCCCCTCACCTGGGTGGAGAGAGATGCTCTTTATGGCGGTTCTGTATCCTGGGCGTACCGAGAAGCAGTTTACAAGTGTTCTGCAGGCTGGGAGTAGGCATACGCTCTATGCGGGATTTCTGTAGCATGCAGGTAGGAGACACAGCTTAAGGGAGTTCTGTAACCTGAGCGGAGAGAGACTCAATGTACAGCAGTTCTGTATCCTGGGTGGAGTGAGAAGCAGTTTACAAGTGTTCTGCAGGCTGGGACTAGGCATACGCTCTATGCGGGATTTCTGTAGCTTGAGTGTAGCAGTCGCAGCTTCGTAGCGTTCTCTGTGCTGATTGTGGTAGACGCAGTTTACGGGAGTCCTGTAAGCTGTGTGTAGAGAGATGCCGCTTGCGGCAGTTCTGTATCCCGGGTGGAGTGTGACGCTGTGTACAAACAGTCTGTAGCCTGGGAGCTGGCATTCACCACATACGGTTTTTTGCAGCCTGAATGTGGGATTCGAGGCTCATGGGAGTCCCCTCACCTGGGTGTAGTGAGATGCACTTTAAGGGGTTTTAACTTTCATCCTGGGTGTACTGAGAAGCAGTTTACAAGTGTCCTGTAGGCTGGGGGTGAGGCCTACGCAGTATAAGAGGCCTCTGAACCATGAGCGTAGGAGATGCAGTTTACGGGACTTCTGTAGCTTGGGATCAGGCAGACTCAGTATGAAGGAGTTCTGTAGCCTGGGTATAGTGAGAGGTGGTTCACATAGTGCTGTGGCCAAGGGCTAGGCCTCCACAAGATACGGGGTTTCTGTCGCCTGCATGTAGGAGACACAGCTTCCCGGCGTTCTGTAACCTGGATCAGGAAGACGCAGTTTATAGCAAATCTGTGTCCTGGGTGGAGTGAGAAGCAGTGTACAAGAGTTCTGAAGCCTGGGTGTTGGCATTCGCCACACACGGGATTCCTGTAGCCTGCGTGCTGGGGACGAGCTTATGGGAGTCCCCTCACCTGGGTGGAGAGAGATGCTCTTTATGGCGGTTCTGTATCCTGGGCGTACCGAGAAGCAGTTTACAAGTGTTCTGCAGGCTGGGAGTAGGCATACGCTCTATGCGGGATTTCTGTAGCATGCAGGTAGGAGACACAGCTTAAGGGAGTTCTGTAACCTGAGCGGAGAGAGACTCAATGTACAGCAGTTCTGTATCCTGGGTGGAGTGAGAAGCAGTTTACAAGTGTTCTGCAGGCTGGGACTAGGCATACGCTCTATGCGGGATTTCTGTAGCTTGAGTGTAGCAGTCGCAGCTTCGTAGCGTTCTCTGTGCTGATTGTGGTAGACGCAGTTTACGGGAGTCCTGTAAGCTGTGTGTAGAGAGATGCCGCTTGCGGCAGTTCTGTATCCCGGGTGGAGTGTGACGCTGTGTACAAACGGTCTGTAGCCTGGGAGCTGGCATTCACCACATACGGTTTTTTGCAGCCTGAATGTGGGATTCGAGGCTCATGGGAGTCCCCTCACCTGGGTGTAGTGAGATGCACTTTAAGGGGTTTTAACTTTCATCCTGGGTGTACTGAGAAGCAGTTTACAAGTGTCCTAGGCTGGGGGTGAGGCCTACGCAGTATAAGAGGCCTCTGAACCATGAGCGTAGGAGATGCAGTTTACGGGACTTCTGCAGCTTGGGATCAGGCAGACTCAGTATGAAGGAGTTCTGTAGCCTGGGCATAGTGAGAGGCGGTTCACATAGTGCTGTGGCCAAGGGCTAGGCCTCCACAAGATACGGGGTTTCTGTCGCCTGCATGTAGGAGACACAGCTTCCCGGCGTTCTGTAACCTGGATCAGGAAGACGCAGTTTATAGCAAATCTGTGTCCTGGGTGGAGTGAGAAGCAGTGTACAAGAGTTCTGAAGCCTGGGTGTTGGCATTCGCCACACACGGGATTCCTGTAGCCTGCGTGCTGGGGACGAGCTTATGGGAGTCCCCTCACCTGGGTGGAGAGAGATGCTCTTTATGGCGGTTCTGTATCCTGGGCGTACCGAGAAGCAGTTTACAAGTGTTCTGCAGGCTGGGAGTAGGCATACGCTCTATGCGGGATTTCTGTAGCATGCAGGTAGGAGACACAGCTTAAGGGAGTTCTGTAACCTGAGCGGAGAGAGACTCAATGTACAGCAGTTCTGTATCCTGGGTGGAGTGAGAAGCAGTTTACAAGTGTTCTGCAGGCTGGGACTAGGCATACGCTCTATGCGGGATTTCTGTAGCATGCAGGTAGGAGACACAGCTTAAGGGAGTTCTGTAACCTGAGCGGAGAGAGACTCAATGTACAGCAGTTCTGTATCCTGGGCGTACCGAGAAGCAGTTTACAAGTGTTCTGCAGGCTGGGAGTAGGCATATGCTCTATGCGGGATTTCTGTAGCTTGAGTGTAGCAGTCGCAGCTTCGTAGCGTTCTCTGTGCTGATTGTGGTAGACGCAGTTTATGGGAGTCCTGTAAGCTGTGTGTAGAGAGATGCCGCTTGCGGCAGTTCTGTATCCCGGGTGGAGTGTGACGCTGTGTACAAACGGTCTGTAGCCTGGGAGCTGGCATTCACCACATACGGTTTTTTGCAGCCTGAATGTGGGATTCGAGGCTCATGGGAGTCCCCTCACCTGGGTGTAGTGAGATGCACTTTAAGGGGTTTTAACTTTCATCCTGGGTGTACTGAGAAGCAGTTTACAAGTGTCCTAGGCTGGGGGTGAGGCCTACGCAGTATAAGAGGCCTCTGAACCATGAGCGTAGGAGATGCAGTTTACGGGACTTCTGTAGCTTGGGATCAGGCAGACTCAGTATGAAGGAGTTCTGTAGCCTGGGCATAGTGAGAGGCGGTTCACATAGTGCTGTGGCCAAGGGCTAGGCCTCCACAAGATACGGGGTTTCTGTCGCCTGCATGTAGGAGACACAGCTTCCCGGCGTTCTGTAACCTGGATCAGGAAGACGCAGTTTATAGCAAATCTGTGTCCTGGGTGGAGTGAGAAGCAGTGTACAAGAGTTCTGAAGCCTGGGTGTTGGCATTCGCCACACACGGGATTCCTGTAGCCTGCGTGCTGGGGACGAGCTTATGGGAGTCCCCTCACCTGGGTGGAGAGAGATGCTCTTTATGGCGGTTCTGTATCCTGGGCGTACCGAGAAGCAGTTTACAAGTGTTCTGCAGGCTGGGAGTAGGCATACGCTCTATGCGGGATTTCTGTAGCATGCAGGTAGGAGACACAGCTTAAGGGAGTTCTGTAACCTGAGCGGAGAGAGACTCAATGTACAGCAGTTCTGTATCCTGGGTGGAGTGAGAAGCAGTTTACAAGTGTTCTGCAGGCTGGGACTAGGCATACGCTCTATGCGGGATTTCTGTAGCATGCAGGTAGGAGACACAGCTTAAGGGAGTTCTGTAACCTGAGCGGAGAGAGACTCAATGTACAGCAGTTCTGTATCCTGGGCGTACCGAGAAGCAGTTTACAAGTGTTCTGCAGGCTGGGACTAGGCATACGCTCTATGCGGGATTTCTGTAGCATGCAGGTAGGAGACACAGCTTAAGGGTGTTTGTAACCTGAGCGGAGAGAGACTCAATGTACAGCAGTTCTGTATCCTGGGTGGAGTGAGAAGCAGTTTACAAGTGTTCTGCAGGCTGGGACTAGGCATACGCTCTATGCAGGATTTCTGTAGCTTGAGTGTAGCGGTCGCAGCTTCGTAGCGTTCTCTGTGCTGATTGTGGTAGACGCAGTTTACGGGAGTCCTGTAAGCTGTGTGTAGAGATGCCGCTTGCGGCAGTTCTGTATCCCGGGTGGAGTGTGACGCTGTGTACAAACGGTCTGTAGCCTGGGAGCTGGCATTCACCACATACGGTTTTTTGCAGCCTGAATGTGGGATTCGAGGCTCATGGGAGTCCCCTCACCTGGGTGTAGTGAGATGCACTTTAAGGGGTTTTAACTTTCATCCTGGGTGTACTGAGAAGCAGTTTACAAGTGTCCTGTAGGCTGGGGGTGAGGCCTACGCAGTATAAGAGGCCTCTGAACCATGAGCGTAGGAGATGCAGTTTACGGGACTTCTGCAGCTTGGGATCAGGCAGACTCAGTATGAAGGAGTTCTGTAGCCTGGGCATAGTGAGAGGCGGTTCACATAGTGCTGTGGCCAAGGGCTAGGCCTCCACAAGATACGGGGTTTCTGTCGCCTGCATGTAGGAGACACAGCTTCCCGGCGTTCTGTAACCTGGATCAGGAAGACGCAGTTTATAGCAAATCTGTGTCCTGGGTGGAGTGAGAAGCAGTGTACAAGAGTTCTGAAGCCTGGGTGTTGGCATTCGCCACACACGGGATTCCTGTAGCCTGCGTGCTGGGGACGAGCTTATGGGAGTCCCCTCACCTGGGTGGAGAGAGATGCTCTTTATGGCGGTTCTGTATCCTGGGCGTACCGAGAAGCAGTTTACAAGTGTTCTGCAGGCTGGGAGTAGGCATACGCTCTATGCGGGATTTCTGTAGCATGCAGGTAGGAGACACAGCTTAAGGGAGTTCTGTAACCTGAGCGGAGAGAGACTCAATGTACAGCAGTTCTGTATCCTGGGTGGAGTGAGAAGCAGTTTACAAGTGTTCTGCAGGCTGGGACTAGGCATACGCTCTATGCGGGATTTCTGTAGCATGCAGGTAGGAGACACAGCTTAAGGGAGTTCTGTAACCTGAGCGGAGAGAGACTCAATGTACAGCAGTTCTGTATCCTGGGCGTACCGAGAAGCAGTTTACAAGTGTTCTGCAGGCTGGGAGTAGGCATACGCTCTATGCGGGATTTCTGTAGCTTGAGTGTAGCAGTCGCAGCTTCGTAGCGTTCTCTGTGCTGATTGTGGTAGACGCAGTTTATGGGAGTCCTGTAAGCTGTGTGTAGAGAGATGCCGCTTGCGGCAGTTCTGTATCCCGGGTGGAGTGTGACGCTGTGTACAAACGGTCTGTAGCCTGGGAGCTGGCATTCACCACATACGGTTTTTTGCAGCCTGAATGTGGGATTCGAGGCTCATGGGAGTCCCCTCACCTGGGTGTAGTGAGATGCACTTTAAGGGGTTTTAACTTTCATCCTGGGTGTACTGAGAAGCAGTTTACAAGTGTCCTAGGCTGGGGGTGAGGCCTACGCAGTATAAGAGGCCTCTGAACCATGAGCGTAGGAGATGCAGTTTACGGGACTTCTGTAGCTTGGGATCAGGCAGACTCAGTATGAAGGAGTTCTGTAGCCTGGGCATAGTGAGAGGCGGTTCACATAGTGCTGTGGCCAAGGGCTAGGCCTCCACAAGATACGGGGTTTCTGTCGCCTGCATGTAGGAGACACAGCTTCCCGGCGTTCTGTAACCTGGATCAGGAAGACGCAGTTTATAGCAAATCTGTGTCCTGGGTGGAGTGAGAAGCAGTGTACAAGAGTTCTGAAGCCTGGGTGTTGGCATTCGCCACACACAGGATTCCTGTAGCCTGCGTGCTGGGGACGAGCTTATGGGAGTCCCCTCACCTGGGTGGAGAGAGATGCTCTTTATGGCGGTTCTGTATCCTGGGCGTACCGAGAAGCAGTTTACAAGTGTTCTGCAGGCTGGGAGTAGGCATACGCTCTATGCGGGATTTCTGTAGCATGCAGGTAGGAGACACAGCTTAAGGGAGTTCTGTAACCTGAGCGGAGAGAGACTCAATGTACAGCAGTTCTGTATCCTGGGTGGAGTGAGAAGCAGTTTACAAGTGTTCTGCAGGCTGGGACTAGGCATACGCTCTATGCGGGATTTCTGTAGCATGCAGGTAGGAGACACAGCTTAAGGGAGTTCTGTAACCTGAGCGGAGAGAGACTCAATGTACAGCAGTTCTGTATCCTGGGCGTACCGAGAAGCAGTTTACAAGTGTTCTGCAGGCTGGGACTAGGCATACGCTCTATGCGGGATTTCTGTAGCATGCAGGTAGGAGACACAGCTTAAGGGTGTTTGTAACCTGAGCGGAGAGAGACTCAATGTACAGCAGTTCTGTATCCTGGGTGGAGTGAGAAGCAGTTTACAAGTGTTCTGCAGGCTGGGACTAGGCATACGCTCTATGCAGGATTTCTGTAGCTTGAGTGTAGCGGTCGCAGCTTCGTAGCGTTCTCTGTGCTGATTGTGGTAGACGCAGTTTACGGGAGTCCTGTAAGCTGTGTGTAGAGAGATGCCGCTTGCGGCAGTTCTGTATCCCGGGTGGAGTGTGACGCTGTGTACAAACGGTCTGTAGCCTGGGAGCTGGCATTCACCACATACGGTTTTTTGCAGCCTGAATGTGGGATTCGAGGCTCATGGGAGTCCCCTCACCTGGGTGTAGTGAGATGCACTTTAAGGGGTTTTAACTTTCATCCTGGGTGTACTGAGAAGCAGTTTACAAGTGTCCTAGGCTGGGGGTGAGGCCTACGCAGTATAAGAGGCCTCTGAACCATGAGCGTAGGAGATGCAGTTTACGGGACTTCTGCAGCTTGGGATCAGGCAGACTCAGTATGAAGGAGTTCTGTAGCCTGGGCATAGTGAGAGGCGGTTCACATAGTGCTGTGGCCAAGGGCTAGGCCTCCACAAGATACGGGGTTTCTGTCGCCTGCATGTAGGAGACACAGCTTCCCGGCGTTCTGTAACCTGGATCAGGAAGACGCAGTTTATAGCAAATCTGTGTCCTGGGTGGAGTGAGAAGCAGTGTACAAGAGTTCTGAAGCCTGGGTGTTGGCATTCGCCACACACGGGATTCCTGTAGCCTGCGTGCTGGGGACGAGCTTATGGGAGTCCCCTCACCTGGGTGGAGAGAGATGCTCTTTATGGCGGTTCTGTATCCTGGGCGTACCGAGAAGCAGTTTACAAGTGTTCTGCAGGCTGGGAGTAGGCATACGCTCTATGCGGGATTTCTGTAGCATGCAGGTAGGAGACACAGCTTAAGGGAGTTCTGTAACCTGAGCGGAGAGAGACTCAATGTACAGCAGTTCTGTATCCTGGGTGGAGTGAGAAGCAGTTTACAAGTGTTCTGCAGGCTGGGACTAGGCATACGCTCTATGCGGGATTTCTGTAGCATGCAGGTAGGAGACACAGCTTAAGGGAGTTCTGTAACCTGAGCGGAGAGAGACTCAATGTACAGCAATTCTGTATCCTGGGTGGAGTGAGAAGCAGTTTACAAGTGTTCTGCAGGCTGGGACTAGGCATACGCTCTATGCAGGATTTCTGTAGCTTGAGTGTAGCGGTCGCAGCTTCGTAGCGTTCTCTGTGCTGATTGTGGTAGACGCAGTTTACGGGAGTCCTGTAAGCTGTGTGTAGAGATGCCGCTTGCGGCAGTTCTGTATCCCGGGTGGAGTGTGACGCTGTGTACAAACGGTCTGTAGCCTGGGAGCTGGCATTCACCACATACGGTTTGTTGCAGCCTGAATGTGGGATTCGAGGCTCATGGGAGTCCCCTCACCTGGGTGTAGTGAGATGCACTTTAAGGGGTTTTAACTTTCATCCTGGGTGTACTGAGAAGCAGTTTACAAGTGTCCTGTAGGCTGGGGGTGAGGCCTACGCAGTATAAGAGGCCTCTGAACCATGAGCGTAGGAGATGCAGTTTACGGGACTTCTGTAGCTTGGGATCAGGCAGACTCAGTATGAAGGAGTTCTGTAGCCTGGGCATAGTGAGAGGCGGTTCACATAGTGCTGTGGCCAAGGGCTAGGCCTCCACAAGATACGGGGTTTCTGTCGCCTGCATGTAGGAGACACAGCTTCCCGGCGTTCTGTAACCTGGATCAGGAAGACGCAGTTTATAGCAAATCTGTGTCCTGGGTGGAGTGAGAAGCAGTGTACAAGAGTTCTGAAGCCTGGGTGTTGGCATTCGCCACACACGGGATTCCTGTAGCCTGCGTGCTGGATACGAGCTTATGGGAGTCCCCTCACCTGGGTGGAGAGAGATGCTCTTTATGGCGGTTCTGTATCCTGGGCGTACCGAGAAGCAGTTTACAAGTGTTCTGCAGGCTGGGAGTAGGCATACGCTCTATGCGGGATTTCTGTAGCATGCAGGTAGGAGACACAGCTTAAGGGAGTTCTGTAACCTGAGCGGAGAGAGACTCAATGTACAGCAGTTCTGTATCCTGGGTGGAGTGAGAAGCAGTTTACAAGTGTTCTGCAGGCTGGGACTAGGCATACGCTCTATGCGGGATTTCTGTAGCTTGAGTGTAGCAGTCGCAGCTTCGTAGCGTTCTCTGTGCTGATTGTGGTAGACGCAGTTTACGGGAGTCCTGTAAGCTGTGTGTAGAGAGATGCCGCTTGCGGCAGTTCTGTATCCCGGGTGGAGTGTGACGCTGTGTACAAACGGTCTGTAGCCTGGGAGCTGGCATTCACCACATACGGTTTGTTGCAGCCTGAATGTGGGATTCGAGGCTCATGGGAGTCCCCTCACCTGGGTGTAGTGAGATGCACTTTAAGGGGTTTTAACTTTCATCCTGGGTGTACTGAGAAGCAGTTTACAAGTGTCCTGTAGGCTGGGGGTGAGGCCTACGCAGTATAAGAGGCCTCTGAACCATGAGCGTAGGAGATGCAGTTTACGGGACTTCTGTAGCTTGGGATCAGGCAGACTCAGTATGAAGGAGTTCTGTAGCCTGGGCATAGTGAGAGGCGGTTCACATAGTGCTGTGGCCAAGGGCTAGGCCTCCACAAGATACGGGGTTTCTGTCGCCTGCATGTAGGAGACACAGCTTCCCGGCGTTCTGTAACCTGGATCAGGAAGACGCAGTTTATAGCAAATCTGTGTCCTGGGTGGAGTGAGAAGCAGTGTACAAGAGTTCTGAAGCCTGGGTGTTGGCATTCGCCACACACGGGATTCCTGTAGCCTGCGTGCTGGGGACGAGCTTATGGGAGTCCCCTCACCTGGGTGGAGAGAGATGCTCTTTATGGCGGTTCTGTATCCTGGGCGTACCGAGAAGCAGTTTACAAGTGTTCTGCAGGCTGGGAGTAGGCATACGCTCTATGCGGGATTTCTGTAGCATGCAGGTAGGAGACACAGCTTAAGGGAGTTCTGTAACCTGAGCGGAGAGAGACTCAATGTACAGCAGTTCTGTATCCTGGGTGGAGTGAGAAGCAGTTTACAAGTGTTCTGCAGGCTGGGACTAGGCATACGCTCTATGCGGGATTTCTGTAGCTTGAGTGTAGCAGTCGCAGCTTCGTAGCGTTCTCTGTGCTGATTGTGGTAGACGCAGTTTACGGGAGTCCTGTAAGCTGTGTGTAGAGAGATGCCGCTTGCGGCAGTTCTGTATCCCGGGTGGAGTGTGACGCTGTGTACAAACGGTCTGTAGCCTGGGAGCTGGCATTCACCACATACGGTTTGTTGCAGCCTGAATGTGGGATTCGAGGCTCATGGGAGTCCCCTCACCTGGGTGTAGTGAGATGCACTTTAAGGGGTTTTAACTTTCATCCTGGGTGTACTGAGAAGCAGTTTACAAGTGTCCTGTAGGCTGGGGGTGAGGCCTACGCAGTATAAGAGGCCTCTGAACCATGAGCGTAGGAGATGCAGTTTACGGGACTTCTGTAGCTTGGGATCAGGCAGACTCAGTATGAAGGAGTTCTGTAGCCTGGGCATAGTGAGAGGTGGTTCACATAGTGCTGTGGCCAAGGGCTAGGCCTCCACAAGATACGGGGTTTCTGTCGCCTGCATGTAAGAGACACAGCTTCCCGGCGTTCTGTAACCTGGATCAGGAAGACGCAGTTTATAGCAAATCTGTGTCCTGGGTGGAGTGAGAAGCAGTGTACAAGAGTTCTGAAGCCTGGGTGTTGGCATTCGCCACACACGGGATTCCTGTAGCCTGCGTGCTGGGGACGAGCTTATGGGAGTCCCCTCACCTGGGTGGAGAGAGATGCTCTTTATGGCGGTTCTGTATCCTGGGCGTACCGAGAAGCAGTTTACAAGTGTTCTGCAGGCTGGGAGTAGGCATACGCTCTATGCGGGATTTCTGTAGCATGCAGGTAGGAGACACAGCTTAAGGGAGTTCTGTAACCTGAGCGGAGAGAGACTCAATGTACAGCAGTTCTGTATCCTGGGTGGAGTGAGAAGCAGTTTACAAGTGTTCTGCAGGCTGGGACTAGGCATACGCTCTATGCGGGATTTCTGTAGCTTGAGTGTAGCAGTCGCAGCTTCGTAGCGTTCTCTGTGCTGATTGTGGTAGACGCAGTTTACGGGAGTCCTGTAAGCTGTGTGTAGAGAGATGCCGCTTGCGGCAGTTCTGTATCCCGGGTGGAGTGTGACGCTGTGTACAAACGGTCTGTAGCCTGGGAGCTGGCATTCACCACATACGGTTTTTTGCAGCCTGAATGTGGGATTCGAGGCTCATGGGAGTCCCCTCACCTGGGTGTAGTGAGATGCACTTTAAGGGGTTTTAACTTTCATCCTGGGTGTACTGAGAAGCAGTTTACAAGTGTCCTAGGCTGGGGGTGAGGCCTACGCAGTATAAGAGGCCTCTGAACCATGAGCGTAGGAGATGCAGTTTACGGGACTTCTGCAGCTTGGGATCAGGCAGACTCAGTATGAAGGAGTTCTGTAGCCTGGGCATAGTGAGAGGCGGTTCACATAGTGCTGTGGCCAAGGGCTAGGCCTCCACAAGATACGGGGTTTCTGTCGCCTGCATGTAGGAGACACAGCTTCCCGGCGTTCTGTAACCTGGATCAGGAAGACGCAGTTTATAGCAAATCTGTGTCCTGGGTGGAGTGAGAAGCAGTGTACAAGAGTTCTGAAGCCTGGGTGTTGGCATTCGCCACACACGGGATTCCTATAGCCTGCGTGCTGGGGACGAGCTTATGGGAGTCCCCTCACCTGGGTGGAGAGAGATGCTCTTTACGGCGGTTCTGTATCCTGGGCGTACCGAGAAGCAGTTTACAAGTGTTCTGCAGGCTGGGAGTAGGCATACGCTCTATGCGGGATTTCTGTAGCATGCAGGTAGGAGACACAGCTTAAGGGAGTTCTGTAACCTGAGCGGAGAGAGACTCAATGTACAGCAGTTCTGTATCCTGGGTGGAGTGAGAAGCAGTTTACAAGTGTTCTGCAGGCTGGGAGTAGGCATACGCTCTATGCGGGATTTCTGTAGCATGCAGGTAGGAGACACAGCTTAAGGGAGTTCTGTAACCTGAGCGGAGAGAGACTCAATGTACAGCAATTCTGTATCCTGGGTGGAGTGAGAAGCAGTTTACAAGTGTTCTGCAGGCTGGGACTAGGCATACGCTCTATGCAGGATTTCTGTAGCTTGAGTGTAGCGGTCGCAGCTTCGTAGCGTTCTCTGTGCTGATTGTGGTAGACGCAGTTTACGGGAGTCCTGTAAGCTGTGTGTAGAGATGCCGCTTGCGGCAGTTCTGTATCCCGGGTGGAGTGTGACGCTGTGTACAAACGGTCTGTAGCCTGGGAGCTGGCATTCACCACATACGGTTTGTTGCAGCCTGAATGTGGGATTCGAGGCTCATGGGAGTCCCCTCACCTGGGTGTAGTGAGATGCACTTTAAGGGGTTTTAACTTTCATCCTGGGTGTACTGAGAAGCAGTTTACAAGTGTCCTGTAGGCTGGGGGTGAGGCCTACGCAGTATAAGAGGCCTCTGAACCATGAGCGTAGGAGATGCAGTTTACGGGACTTCTGTAGCTTGGGATCAGGCAGACTCAGTATGAAGGAGTTCTGTAGCCTGGGCATAGTGAGAGGCGGTTCACATAGTGCTGTGGCCAAGGGCTAGGCCTCCACAAGATACGGGGTTTCTGTCGCCTGCATGTAGGAGACACAGCTTCCCGGCGTTCTGTAACCTGGATCAGGAAGACGCAGTTTATAGCAAATCTGTGTCCTGGGTGGAGTGAGAAGCAGTGTACAAGAGTTCTGAAGCCTGGGTGTTGGCATTCGCCACACACGGGATTCCTGTAGCCTGCGTGCTGGGGACGAGCTTATGGGAGTCCCCTCACCTGGGTGGAGAGAGATGCTCTTTATGGCGGTTCTGTATCCTGGGCGTACCGAGAAGCAGTTTACAAGTGTTCTGCAGGCTGGGAGTAGGCATACGCTCTATGCGGGATTTCTGTAGCATGCAGGTAGGAGACACAGCTTAAGGGAGTTCTGTAACCTGAGCGGAGAGAGACTCAATGTACAGCAGTTCTGTATCCTGGGTGGAGTGAGAAGCAGTTTACAAGTGTTCTGCAGGCTGGGAGTAGGCATACGCTCTATGCGGGATTTCTGTAGCTTGAGTGTAGCAGTCGCAGCTTCGTAGCGTTCTCTGTGCTGATTGTGGCAGACGCAGTTTACGGGAGTCCTGTAAGCTGTGTGTAGAGAGATGCCGCTTGCGGCAGTTCTGTATCCCGGGTGGAGTGTGACGCTGTGTACAAACGGTCTGTAGCCTGGGAGCTGGCATTCACCACATACGGTTTTTTGCAGCCTGAATGTGGGATTCGAGGCTCATGGGAGTCCCCTCACCTGGGTGTAGTGAGATGCACTTTAAGGGGTTTTAACTTTCATCCTGGGTGTACTGAGAAGCAGTTTACAAGTGTCCTGTAGGCTGGGGGTGAGGCCTACGCAGTATAAGAGGCCTCTGAACCATGAGCGTAGGAGATGCAGTTTACGGGACTTCTGCAGCTTGGGATCAGGCAGACTCAGTATGAAGGAGTTCTGTAGCCTGGGCATAGTGAGAGGCGGTTCACATAGTGCTGTGGCCAAGGGCTAGGCCTCCACAAGATACGGGGTTTCTGTCGCCTGCATGTAGGAGACACAGCTTCCCGGCGTTCTGTAACCTGGATCAGGAAGACGCAGTTTATAGCAAATCTGTGTCCTGGGTGGAGTGAGAAGCAGTGTACAAGAGTTCTGAAGCCTGGGTGTTGGCATTCGCCACACACGGGATTCCTGTAGCCTGCGTGCTGGGGACGAGCTTATGGGAGTCCCCTCACCTGGGTGGAGAGAGATGCTCTTTATGGCGGTTCTGTATCCTGGGCGTACCGAGAAGCAGTTTACAAGTGTTCTGCAGGCTGGGAGTAGGCATACGCTCTATGCGGGATTTCTGTAGCATGCAGGTAGGAGACACAGCTTAAGGGAGTTCTGTAACCTGAGCGGAGAGAGACTCAATGTACAGCAGTTCTGTATCCTGGGTGGAGTGAGAAGCAGTTTACAAGTGTTCTGCAGGCTGGGACTAGGCATACGCTCTATGCGGGATTTCTGTAGCTTGAGTGTAGCAGTCGCAGCTTCGTAGCGTTCTCTGTGCTGATTGTGGTAGACGCAGTTTACGGGAGTCCTGTAAGCTGTGTGTAGAGAGATGCCGCTTGCGGCAGTTCTGTATCCCGGGTGGAGTGTGACGCTGTGTACAAACAGTCTGTAGCCTGGGAGCTGGCATTCACCACATACGGTTTTTTGCAGCCTGAATGTGGGATTCGAGGCTCATGGGAGTCCCCTCACCTGGGTGTAGTGAGATGCACTTTAAGGGGTTTTAACTTTCATCCTGGGTGTACTGAGAAGCAGTTTACAAGTGTCCTGTAGGCTGGGGGTGAGGCCTACGCAGTATAAGAGGCCTCTGAACCATGAGCGTAGGAGATGCAGTTTACGGGACTTCTGTAGCTTGGGATCAGGCAGACTCAGTATGAAGGAGTTCTGTAGCCTGGGTATAGTGAGAGGTGGTTCACATAGTGCTGTGGCCAAGGGCTAGGCCTCCACAAGATACGGGGTTTCTGTCGCCTGCATGTAGGAGACACAGCTTCCCGGCGTTCTGTAACCTGGATCAGGAAGACGCAGTTTATAGCAAATCTGTGTCCTGGGTGGAGTGAGAAGCAGTGTACAAGAGTTCTGAAGCCTGGGTGTTGGCATTCGCCACACACGGGATTCCTGTAGCCTGCGTGCTGGGGACGAGCTTATGGGAGTCCCCTCACCTGGGTGGAGAGAGATGCTCTTTATGGCGGTTCTGTATCCTGGGCGTACCGAGAAGCAGTTTACAAGTGTTCTGCAGGCTGGGAGTAGGCATACGCTCTATGCGGGATTTCTGTAGCATGCAGGTAGGAGACACAGCTTAAGGGAGTTCTGTAACCTGAGCGGAGAGAGACTCAATGTACAGCAGTTCTGTATCCTGGGTGGAGTGAGAAGCAGTTTACAAGTGTTCTGCAGGCTGGGACTAGGCATACGCTCTATGCGGGATTTCTGTAGCTTGAGTGTAGCAGTCGCAGCTTCGTAGCGTTCTCTGTGCTGATTGTGGTAGACGCAGTTTACGGGAGTCCTGTAAGCTGTGTGTAGAGAGATGCCGCTTGCGGCAGTTCTGTATCCCGGGTGGAGTGTGACGCTGTGTACAAACGGTCTGTAGCCTGGGAGCTGGCATTCACCACATACGGTTTTTTGCAGCCTGAATGTGGGATTCGAGGCTCATGGGAGTCCCCTCACCTGGGTGTAGTGAGATGCACTTTAAGGGGTTTTAACTTTCATCCTGGGTGTACTGAGAAGCAGTTTACAAGTGTCCTAGGCTGGGGGTGAGGCCTACGCAGTATAAGAGGCCTCTGAACCATGAGCGTAGGAGATGCAGTTTACGGGACTTCTGCAGCTTGGGATCAGGCAGACTCAGTATGAAGGAGTTCTGTAGCCTGGGCATAGTGAGAGGCGGTTCACATAGTGCTGTGGCCAAGGGCTAGGCCTCCACAAGATACGGGGTTTCTGTCGCCTGCATGTAGGAGACACAGCTTCCCGGCGTTCTGTAACCTGGATCAGGAAGACGCAGTTTATAGCAAATCTGTGTCCTGGGTGGAGTGAGAAGCAGTGTACAAGAGTTCTGAAGCCTGGGTGTTGGCATTCGCCACACACGGGATTCCTGTAGCCTGCGTGCTGGGGACGAGCTTATGGGAGTCCCCTCACCTGGGTGGAGAGAGATGCTCTTTATGGCGGTTCTGTATCCTGGGCGTACCGAGAAGCAGTTTACAAGTGTTCTGCAGGCTGGGAGTAGGCATACGCTCTATGCGGGATTTCTGTAGCATGCAGGTAGGAGACACAGCTTAAGGGAGTTCTGTAACCTGAGCGGAGAGAGACTCAATGTACAGCAGTTCTGTATCCTGGGTGGAGTGAGAAGCAGTTTACAAGTGTTCTGCAGGCTGGGACTAGGCATACGCTCTATGCGGGATTTCTGTAGCATGCAGGTAGGAGACACAGCTTAAGGGAGTTCTGTAACCTGAGCGGAGAGAGACTCAATGTACAGCAGTTCTGTATCCTGGGCGTACCGAGAAGCAGTTTACAAGTGTTCTGCAGGCTGGGAGTAGGCATATGCTCTATGCGGGATTTCTGTAGCTTGAGTGTAGCAGTCGCAGCTTCGTAGCGTTCTCTGTGCTGATTGTGGTAGACGCAGTTTATGGGAGTCCTGTAAGCTGTGTGTAGAGAGATGCCGCTTGCGGCAGTTCTGTATCCCGGGTGGAGTGTGACGCTGTGTACAAACGGTCTGTAGCCTGGGAGCTGGCATTCACCACATACGGTTTTTTGCAGCCTGAATGTGGGATTCGAGGCTCATGGGAGTCCCCTCACCTGGGTGTAGTGAGATGCACTTTAAGGGGTTTTAACTTTCATCCTGGGTGTACTGAGAAGCAGTTTACAAGTGTCCTAGGCTGGGGGTGAGGCCTACGCAGTATAAGAGGCCTCTGAACCATGAGCGTAGGAGATGCAGTTTACGGGACTTCTGTAGCTTGGGATCAGGCAGACTCAGTATGAAGGAGTTCTGTAGCCTGGGCATAGTGAGAGGCGGTTCACATAGTGCTGTGGCCAAGGGCTAGGCCTCCACAAGATACGGGGTTTCTGTCGCCTGCATGTAGGAGACACAGCTTCCCGGCGTTCTGTAACCTGGATCAGGAAGACGCAGTTTATAGCAAATCTGTGTCCTGGGTGGAGTGAGAAGCAGTGTACAAGAGTTCTGAAGCCTGGGTGTTGGCATTCGCCACACACGGGATTCCTGTAGCCTGCGTGCTGGGGACGAGCTTATGGGAGTCCCCTCACCTGGGTGGAGAGAGATGCTCTTTATGGCGGTTCTGTATCCTGGGCGTACCGAGAAGCAGTTTACAAGTGTTCTGCAGGCTGGGAGTAGGCATACGCTCTATGCGGGATTTCTGTAGCATGCAGGTAGGAGACACAGCTTAAGGGAGTTCTGTAACCTGAGCGGAGAGAGACTCAATGTACAGCAGTTCTGTATCCTGGGTGGAGTGAGAAGCAGTTTACAAGTGTTCTGCAGGCTGGGACTAGGCATACGCTCTATGCGGGATTTCTGTAGCATGCAGGTAGGAGACACAGCTTAAGGGAGTTCTGTAACCTGAGCGGAGAGAGACTCAATGTACAGCAGTTCTGTATCCTGGGCGTACCGAGAAGCAGTTTACAAGTGTTCTGCAGGCTGGGACTAGGCATACGCTCTATGCGGGATTTCTGTAGCATGCAGGTAGGAGACACAGCTTAAGGGTGTTTGTAACCTGAGCGGAGAGAGACTCAATGTACAGCAGTTCTGTATCCTGGGTGGAGTGAGAAGCAGTTTACAAGTGTTCTGCAGGCTGGGACTAGGCATACGCTCTATGCAGGATTTCTGTAGCTTGAGTGTAGCGGTCGCAGCTTCGTAGCGTTCTCTGTGCTGATTGTGGTAGACGCAGTTTACGGGAGTCCTGTAAGCTGTGTGTAGAGATGCCGCTTGCGGCAGTTCTGTATCCCGGGTGGAGTGTGACGCTGTGTACAAACGGTCTGTAGCCTGGGAGCTGGCATTCACCACATACGGTTTTTTGCAGCCTGAATGTGGGATTCGAGGCTCATGGGAGTCCCCTCACCTGGGTGTAGTGAGATGCACTTTAAGGGGTTTTAACTTTCATCCTGGGTGTACTGAGAAGCAGTTTACAAGTGTCCTGTAGGCTGGGGGTGAGGCCTACGCAGTATAAGAGGCCTCTGAACCATGAGCGTAGGAGATGCAGTTTACGGGACTTCTGCAGCTTGGGATCAGGCAGACTCAGTATGAAGGAGTTCTGTAGCCTGGGCATAGTGAGAGGCGGTTCACATAGTGCTGTGGCCAAGGGCTAGGCCTCCACAAGATACGGGGTTTCTGTCGCCTGCATGTAGGAGACACAGCTTCCCGGCGTTCTGTAACCTGGATCAGGAAGACGCAGTTTATAGCAAATCTGTGTCCTGGGTGGAGTGAGAAGCAGTGTACAAGAGTTCTGAAGCCTGGGTGTTGGCATTCGCCACACACGGGATTCCTGTAGCCTGCGTGCTGGGGACGAGCTTATGGGAGTCCCCTCACCTGGGTGGAGAGAGATGCTCTTTATGGCGGTTCTGTATCCTGGGCGTACCGAGAAGCAGTTTACAAGTGTTCTGCAGGCTGGGAGTAGGCATACGCTCTATGCGGGATTTCTGTAGCATGCAGGTAGGAGACACAGCTTAAGGGAGTTCTGTAACCTGAGCGGAGAGAGACTCAATGTACAGCAGTTCTGTATCCTGGGTGGAGTGAGAAGCAGTTTACAAGTGTTCTGCAGGCTGGGACTAGGCATACGCTCTATGCGGGATTTCTGTAGCATGCAGGTAGGAGACACAGCTTAAGGGAGTTCTGTAACCTGAGCGGAGAGAGACTCAATGTACAGCAGTTCTGTATCCTGGGCGTACCGAGAAGCAGTTTACAAGTGTTCTGCAGGCTGGGAGTAGGCATACGCTCTATGCGGGATTTCTGTAGCTTGAGTGTAGCAGTCGCAGCTTCGTAGCGTTCTCTGTGCTGATTGTGGTAGACGCAGTTTATGGGAGTCCTGTAAGCTGTGTGTAGAGAGATGCCGCTTGCGGCAGTTCTGTATCCCGGGTGGAGTGTGACGCTGTGTACAAACGGTCTGTAGCCTGGGAGCTGGCATTCACCACATACGGTTTTTTGCAGCCTGAATGTGGGATTCGAGGCTCATGGGAGTCCCCTCACCTGGGTGTAGTGAGATGCACTTTAAGGGGTTTTAACTTTCATCCTGGGTGTACTGAGAAGCAGTTTACAAGTGTCCTAGGCTGGGGGTGAGGCCTACGCAGTATAAGAGGCCTCTGAACCATGAGCGTAGGAGATGCAGTTTACGGGACTTCTGTAGCTTGGGATCAGGCAGACTCAGTATGAAGGAGTTCTGTAGCCTGGGCATAGTGAGAGGCGGTTCACATAGTGCTGTGGCCAAGGGCTAGGCCTCCACAAGATACGGGGTTTCTGTCGCCTGCATGTAGGAGACACAGCTTCCCGGCGTTCTGTAACCTGGATCAGGAAGACGCAGTTTATAGCAAATCTGTGTCCTGGGTGGAGTGAGAAGCAGTGTACAAGAGTTCTGAAGCCTGGGTGTTGGCATTCGCCACACACAGGATTCCTGTAGCCTGCGTGCTGGGGACGAGCTTATGGGAGTCCCCTCACCTGGGTGGAGAGAGATGCTCTTTATGGCGGTTCTGTATCCTGGGCGTACCGAGAAGCAGTTTACAAGTGTTCTGCAGGCTGGGAGTAGGCATACGCTCTATGCGGGATTTCTGTAGCATGCAGGTAGGAGACACAGCTTAAGGGAGTTCTGTAACCTGAGCGGAGAGAGACTCAATGTACAGCAGTTCTGTATCCTGGGTGGAGTGAGAAGCAGTTTACAAGTGTTCTGCAGGCTGGGACTAGGCATACGCTCTATGCGGGATTTCTGTAGCATGCAGGTAGGAGACACAGCTTAAGGGAGTTCTGTAACCTGAGCGGAGAGAGACTCAATGTACAGCAGTTCTGTATCCTGGGCGTACCGAGAAGCAGTTTACAAGTGTTCTGCAGGCTGGGACTAGGCATACGCTCTATGCGGGATTTCTGTAGCATGCAGGTAGGAGACACAGCTTAAGGGTGTTTGTAACCTGAGCGGAGAGAGACTCAATGTACAGCAGTTCTGTATCCTGGGTGGAGTGAGAAGCAGTTTACAAGTGTTCTGCAGGCTGGGACTAGGCATACGCTCTATGCAGGATTTCTGTAGCTTGAGTGTAGCGGTCGCAGCTTCGTAGCGTTCTCTGTGCTGATTGTGGTAGACGCAGTTTACGGGAGTCCTGTAAGCTGTGTGTAGAGATGCCGCTTGCGGCAGTTCTGTATCCCGGGTGGAGTGTGACGCTGTGTACAAACGGTCTGTAGCCTGGGAGCTGGCATTCACCACATACGGTTTTTTGCAGCCTGAATGTGGGATTCGAGGCTCATGGGAGTCCCCTCACCTGGGTGTAGTGAGATGCACTTTAAGGGGTTTTAACTTTCATCCTGGGTGTACTGAGAAGCAGTTTACAAGTGTCCTGTAGGCTGGGGGTGAGGCCTACGCAGTATAAGAGGCCTCTGAACCATGAGCGTAGGAGATGCAGTTTACGGGACTTCTGCAGCTTGGGATCAGGCAGACTCAGTATGAAGGAGTTCTGTAGCCTGGGCATAGTGAGAGGCGGTTCACATAGTGCTGTGGCCAAGGGCTAGGCCTCCACAAGATACGGGGTTTCTGTCGCCTGCATGTAGGAGACACAGCTTCCCGGCGTTCTGTAACCTGGATCAGGAAGACGCAGTTTATAGCAAATCTGTGTCCTGGGTGGAGTGAGAAGCAGTGTACAAGAGTTCTGAAGCCTGGGTGTTGGCATTCGCCACACACGGGATTCCTGTAGCCTGCGTGCTGGGGACGAGCTTATGGGAGTCCCCTCACCTGGGTGGAGAGAGATGCTCTTTATGGCGGTTCTGTATCCTGGGCGTACCGAGAAGCAGTTTACAAGTGTTCTGCAGGCTGGGAGTAGGCATACGCTCTATGCGGGATTTCTGTAGCATGCAGGTAGGAGACACAGCTTAAGGGAGTTCTGTAACCTGAGCGGAGAGAGACTCAATGTACAGCAGTTCTGTATCCTGGGTGGAGTGAGAAGCAGTTTACAAGTGTTCTGCAGGCTGGGACTAGGCATACGCTCTATGCGGGATTTCTGTAGCTTCAGTGTAGCAGTCGCAGCTTCGTAGCGTTCTCTGTGCTGATTGTGGTAGACGCAGTTTACGGGAGTCCTGTAAGCTGTGTGTAGAGAGATGCCGCTTGCGGCAGTTCTGTATCCCGGGTGGAGTGTGACGCTGTGTACAAACAGTCTGTAGCCTGGGAGCTGGCATTCACCACATACGGTTTTTTGCAGCCTGAATGTGGGATTCGAGGCTCATGGGAGTCCCCTCACCTGGGTGTAGTGAGATGCACTTTAAGGGGTTTTAACTTTCATCCTGGGTGTACTGAGAAGCAGTTTACAAGTGTCCTGTAGGCTGGGGGTGAGGCCTACGCAGTATAAGAGGCCTCTGAACCATGAGCGTAGGAGATGCAGTTTACGGGACTTCTGTAGCTTGGGATCAGGCAGACTCAGTATGAAGGAGTTCTGTAGCCTGGGTATAGTGAGAGGTGGTTCACATAGTGCTGTGGCCAAGGGCTAGGCCTCCACAAGATACGGGGTTTCTGTCGCCTGCATGTAGGAGACACAGCTTCCCGGCGTTCTGTAACCTGGATCAGGAAGACGCAGTTTATAGCAAATCTGTGTCCTGGGTGGAGTGAGAAGCAGTGTACAAGAGTTCTGAAGCCTGGGTGTTGGCATTCGCCACACACGGGATTCCTGTAGCCTGCGTGCTGGGGACGAGCTTATGGGAGTCCCCTCACCTGGGTGGAGAGAGATGCTCTTTATGGCGGTTCTGTATCCTGGGCGTACCGAGAAGCAGTTTACAAGTGTTCTGCAGGCTGGGAGTAGGCATACGCTCTATGCGGGATTTCTGTAGCATGCAGGTAGGAGACACAGCTTAAGGGAGTTCTGTAACCTGAGCGGAGAGAGACTCAATGTACAGCAGTTCTGTATCCTGGGTGGAGTGAGAAGCAGTTTACAAGTGTTCTGCAGGCTGGGACTAGGCATACGCTCTATGCGGGATTTCTGTAGCTTGAGTGTAGCAGTCGCAGCTTCGTAGCGTTCTCTGTGCTGATTGTGGTAGACGCAGTTTACGGGAGTCCTGTAAGCTGTGTGTAGAGAGATGCCGCTTGCGGCAGTTCTGTATCCCGGGTGGAGTGTGACGCTGTGTACAAACGGTCTGTAGCCTGGGAGCTGGCATTCACCACATACGGTTTTTTGCAGCCTGAATGTGGGATTCGAGGCTCATGGGAGTCCCCTCACCTGGGTGTAGTGAGATGCACTTTAAGGGGTTTTAACTTTCATCCTGGGTGTACTGAGAAGCAGTTTACAAGTGTCCTAGGCTGGGGGTGAGGCCTACGCAGTATAAGAGGCCTCTGAACCATGAGCGTAGGAGATGCAGTTTACGGGACTTCTGCAGCTTGGGATCAGGCAGACTCAGTATGAAGGAGTTCTGTAGCCTGGGCATAGTGAGAGGCGGTTCACATAGTGCTGTGGCCAAGGGCTAGGCCTCCACAAGATACGGGGTTTCTGTCGCCTGCATGTAGGAGACACAGCTTCCCGGCGTTCTGTAACCTGGATCAGGAAGACGCAGTTTATAGCAAATCTGTGTCCTGGGTGGAGTGAGAAGCAGTGTACAAGAGTTCTGAAGCCTGGGTGTTGGCATTCGCCACACACGGGATTCCTGTAGCCTGCGTGCTGGGGACGAGCTTATGGGAGTCCCCTCACCTGGGTGGAGAGAGATGCTCTTTATGGCGGTTCTGTATCCTGGGCGTACCGAGAAGCAGTTTACAAGTGTTCTGCAGGCTGGGAGTAGGCATACGCTCTATGCGGGATTTCTGTAGCATGCAGGTAGGAGACACAGCTTAAGGGAGTTCTGTAACCTGAGCGGAGAGAGACTCAATGTACAGCAGTTCTGTATCCTGGGTGGAGTGAGAAGCAGTTTACAAGTGTTCTGCAGGCTGGGACTAGGCATACGCTCTATGCGGGATTTCTGTAGCATGCAGGTAGGAGACACAGCTTAAGGGAGTTCTGTAACCTGAGCGGAGAGAGACTCAATGTACAGCAGTTCTGTATCCTGGGCGTACCGAGAAGCAGTTTACAAGTGTTCTGCAGGCTGGGAGTAGGCATATGCTCTATGCGGGATTTCTGTAGCTTGAGTGTAGCAGTCGCAGCTTCGTAGCGTTCTCTGTGCTGATTGTGGTAGACGCAGTTTATGGGAGTCCTGTAAGCTGTGTGTAGAGAGATGCCGCTTGCGGCAGTTCTGTATCCCGGGTGGAGTGTGACGCTGTGTACAAACGGTCTGTAGCCTGGGAGCTGGCATTCACCACATACGGTTTTTTGCAGCCTGAATGTGGGATTCGAGGCTCATGGGAGTCCCCTCACCTGGGTGTAGTGAGATGCACTTTAAGGGGTTTTAACTTTCATCCTGGGTGTACTGAGAAGCAGTTTACAAGTGTCCTAGGCTGGGGGTGAGGCCTACGCAGTATAAGAGGCCTCTGAACCATGAGCGTAGGAGATGCAGTTTACGGGACTTCTGTAGCTTGGGATCAGGCAGACTCAGTATGAAGGAGTTCTGTAGCCTGGGCATAGTGAGAGGCGGTTCACATAGTGCTGTGGCCAAGGGCTAGGCCTCCACAAGATACGGGGTTTCTGTCGCCTGCATGTAGGAGACACAGCTTCCCGGCGTTCTGTAACCTGGATCAGGAAGACGCAGTTTATAGCAAATCTGTGTCCTGGGTGGAGTGAGAAGCAGTGTACAAGAGTTCTGAAGCCTGGGTGTTGGCATTCGCCACACACGGGATTCCTGTAGCCTGCGTGCTGGGGACGAGCTTATGGGAGTCCCCTCACCTGGGTGGAGAGAGATGCTCTTTATGGCGGTTCTGTATCCTGGGCGTACCGAGAAGCAGTTTACAAGTGTTCTGCAGGCTGGGAGTAGGCATACGCTCTATGCGGGATTTCTGTAGCATGCAGGTAGGAGACACAGCTTAAGGGAGTTCTGTAACCTGAGCGGAGAGAGACTCAATGTACAGCAGTTCTGTATCCTGGGTGGAGTGAGAAGCAGTTTACAAGTGTTCTGCAGGCTGGGACTAGGCATACGCTCTATGCGGGATTTCTGTAGCATGCAGGTAGGAGACACAGCTTAAGGGAGTTCTGTAACCTGAGCGGAGAGAGACTCAATGTACAGCAGTTCTGTATCCTGGGCGTACCGAGAAGCAGTTTACAAGTGTTCTGCAGGCTGGGACTAGGCATACGCTCTATGCGGGATTTCTGTAGCATGCAGGTAGGAGACACAGCTTAAGGGTGTTTGTAACCTGAGCGGAGAGAGACTCAATGTACAGCAGTTCTGTATCCTGGGTGGAGTGAGAAGCAGTTTACAAGTGTTCTGCAGGCTGGGACTAGGCATACGCTCTATGCAGGATTTCTGTAGCTTGAGTGTAGCGGTCGCAGCTTCGTAGCGTTCTCTGTGCTGATTGTGGTAGACGCAGTTTACGGGAGTCCTGTAAGCTGTGTGTAGAGATGCCGCTTGCGGCAGTTCTGTATCCCGGGTGGAGTGTGACGCTGTGTACAAACGGTCTGTAGCCTGGGAGCTGGCATTCACCACATACGGTTTTTTGCAGCCTGAATGTGGGATTCGAGGCTCATGGGAGTCCCCTCACCTGGGTGTAGTGAGATGCACTTTAAGGGGTTTTAACTTTCATCCTGGGTGTACTGAGAAGCAGTTTACAAGTGTCCTGTAGGCTGGGGGTGAGGCCTACGCAGTATAAGAGGCCTCTGAACCATGAGCGTAGGAGATGCAGTTTACGGGACTTCTGCAGCTTGGGATCAGGCAGACTCAGTATGAAGGAGTTCTGTAGCCTGGGCATAGTGAGAGGCGGTTCACATAGTGCTGTGGCCAAGGGCTAGGCCTCCACAAGATACGGGGTTTCTGTCGCCTGCATGTAGGAGACACAGCTTCCCGGCGTTCTGTAACCTGGATCAGGAAGACGCAGTTTATAGCAAATCTGTGTCCTGGGTGGAGTGAGAAGCAGTGTACAAGAGTTCTGAAGCCTGGGTGTTGGCATTCGCCACACACGGGATTCCTGTAGCCTGCGTGCTGGGGACGAGCTTATGGGAGTCCCCTCACCTGGGTGGAGAGAGATGCTCTTTATGGCGGTTCTGTATCCTGGGCGTACCGAGAAGCAGTTTACAAGTGTTCTGCAGGCTGGGAGTAGGCATACGCTCTATGCGGGATTTCTGTAGCATGCAGGTAGGAGACACAGCTTAAGGGAGTTCTGTAACCTGAGCGGAGAGAGACTCAATGTACAGCAGTTCTGTATCCTGGGTGGAGTGAGAAGCAGTTTACAAGTGTTCTGCAGGCTGGGACTAGGCATACGCTCTATGCGGGATTTCTGTAGCATGCAGGTAGGAGACACAGCTTAAGGGAGTTCTGTAACCTGAGCGGAGAGAGACTCAATGTACAGCAGTTCTGTATCCTGGGCGTACCGAGAAGCAGTTTACAAGTGTTCTGCAGGCTGGGAGTAGGCATACGCTCTATGCGGGATTTCTGTAGCTTGAGTGTAGCAGTCGCAGCTTCGTAGCGTTCTCTGTGCTGATTGTGGTAGACGCAGTTTATGGGAGTCCTGTAAGCTGTGTGTAGAGAGATGCCGCTTGCGGCAGTTCTGTATCCCGGGTGGAGTGTGACGCTGTGTACAAACGGTCTGTAGCCTGGGAGCTGGCATTCACCACATACGGTTTTTTGCAGCCTGAATGTGGGATTCGAGGCTCATGGGAGTCCCCTCACCTGGGTGTAGTGAGATGCACTTTAAGGGGTTTTAACTTTCATCCTGGGTGTACTGAGAAGCAGTTTACAAGTGTCCTAGGCTGGGGGTGAGGCCTACGCAGTATAAGAGGCCTCTGAACCATGAGCGTAGGAGATGCAGTTTACGGGACTTCTGTAGCTTGGGATCAGGCAGACTCAGTATGAAGGAGTTCTGTAGCCTGGGCATAGTGAGAGGCGGTTCACATAGTGCTGTGGCCAAGGGCTAGGCCTCCACAAGATACGGGGTTTCTGTCGCCTGCATGTAGGAGACACAGCTTCCCGGCGTTCTGTAACCTGGATCAGGAAGACGCAGTTTATAGCAAATCTGTGTCCTGGGTGGAGTGAGAAGCAGTGTACAAGAGTTCTGAAGCCTGGGTGTTGGCATTCGCCACACACGGGATTCCTGTAGCCTGCGTGCTGGGGACGAGCTTATGGGAGTCCCCTCACCTGGGTGGAGAGAGATGCTCTTTATGGCGGTTCTGTATCCTGGGCGTACCGAGAAGCAGTTTACAAGTGTTCTGCAGGCTGGGAGTAGGCATACGCTCTATGCGGGATTTCTGTAGCATGCAGGTAGGAGACACAGCTTAAGGGAGTTCTGTAACCTGAGCGGAGAGAGACTCAATGTACAGCAGTTCTGTATCCTGGGTGGAGTGAGAAGCAGTTTACAAGTGTTCTGCAGGCTGGGACTAGGCATACGCTCTATGCGGGATTTCTGTAGCATGCAGGTAGGAGACACAGCTTAAGGGAGTTCTGTAACCTGAGCGGAGAGAGACTCAATGTACAGCAGTTCTGTATCCTGGGCGTACCGAGAAGCAGTTTACAAGTGTTCTGCAGGCTGGGACTAGGCATACGCTCTATGCGGGATTTCTGTAGCATGCAGGTAGGAGACACAGCTTAAGGGTGTTTGTAACCTGAGCGGAGAGAGACTCAATGTACAGCAGTTCTGTATCCTGGGTGGAGTGAGAAGCAGTTTACAAGTGTTCTGCAGGCTGGGACTAGGCATACGCTCTATGCAGGATTTCTGTAGCTTGAGTGTAGCGGTCGCAGCTTCGTAGCGTTCTCTGTGCTGATTGTGGTAGACGCAGTTTACGGGAGTCCTGTAAGCTGTGTGTAGAGATGCCGCTTGCGGCAGTTCTGTATCCCGGGTGGAGTGTGACGCTGTGTACAAACGGTCTGTAGCCTGGGAGCTGGCATTCACCACATACGGTTTTTTGCAGCCTGAATGTGGGATTCGAGGCTCATGGGAGTCCCCTCACCTGGGTGTAGTGAGATGCACTTTAAGGGGTTTTAACTTTCATCCTGGGTGTACTGAGAAGCAGTTTACAAGTGTCCTGTAGGCTGGGGGTGAGGCCTACGCAGTATAAGAGGCCTCTGAACCATGAGCGTAGGAGATGCAGTTTACGGGACTTCTGCAGCTTGGGATCAGGCAGACTCAGTATGAAGGAGTTCTGTAGCCTGGGCATAGTGAGAGGCGGTTCACATAGTGCTGTGGCCAAGGGCTAGGCCTCCACAAGATACGGGGTTTCTGTCGCCTGCATGTAGGAGACACAGCTTCCCGGCGTTCTGTAACCTGGATCAGGAAGACGCAGTTTATAGCAAATCTGTGTCCTGGGTGGAGTGAGAAGCAGTGTACAAGAGTTCTGAAGCCTGGGTGTTGGCATTCGCCACACACGGGATTCCTGTAGCCTGCGTGCTGGGGACGAGCTTATGGGAGTCCCCTCACCTGGGTGGAGAGAGATGCTCTTTATGGCGGTTCTGTATCCTGGGCGTACCGAGAAGCAGTTTACAAGTGTTCTGCAGGCTGGGAGTAGGCATACGCTCTATGCGGGATTTCTGTAGCATGCAGGTAGGAGACACAGCTTAAGGGAGTTCTGTAACCTGAGCGGAGAGAGACTCAATGTACAGCAGTTCTGTATCCTGGGTGGAGTGAGAAGCAGTTTACAAGTGTTCTGCAGGCTGGGACTAGGCATACGCTCTATGCGGGATTTCTGTAGCATGCAGGTAGGAGACACAGCTTAAGGGAGTTCTGTAACCTGAGCGGAGAGAGACTCAATGTACAGCAGTTCTGTATCCTGGGCGTACCGAGAAGCAGTTTACAAGTGTTCTGCAGGCTGGGAGTAGGCATACGCTCTATGCGGGATTTCTGTAGCTTGAGTGTAGCAGTCGCAGCTTCGTAGCGTTCTCTGTGCTGATTGTGGTAGACGCAGTTTATGGGAGTCCTGTAAGCTGTGTGTAGAGAGATGCCGCTTGCGGCAGTTCTGTATCCCGGGTGGAGTGTGACGCTGTGTACAAACGGTCTGTAGCCTGGGAGCTGGCATTCACCACATACGGTTTTTTGCAGCCTGAATGTGGGATTCGAGGCTCATGGGAGTCCCCTCACCTGGGTGTAGTGAGATGCACTTTAAGGGGTTTTAACTTTCATCCTGGGTGTACTGAGAAGCAGTTTACAAGTGTCCTAGGCTGGGGGTGAGGCCTACGCAGTATAAGAGGCCTCTGAACCATGAGCGTAGGAGATGCAGTTTACGGGACTTCTGTAGCTTGGGATCAGGCAGACTCAGTATGAAGGAGTTCTGTAGCCTGGGCATAGTGAGAGGCGGTTCACATAGTGCTGTGGCCAAGGGCTAGGCCTCCACAAGATACGGGGTTTCTGTCGCCTGCATGTAGGAGACACAGCTTCCCGGCGTTCTGTAACCTGGATCAGGAAGACGCAGTTTATAGCAAATCTGTGTCCTGGGTGGAGTGAGAAGCAGTGTACAAGAGTTCTGAAGCCTGGGTGTTGGCATTCGCCACACACAGGATTCCTGTAGCCTGCGTGCTGGGGACGAGCTTATGGGAGTCCCCTCACCTGGGTGGAGAGAGATGCTCTTTATGGCGGTTCTGTATCCTGGGCGTACCGAGAAGCAGTTTACAAGTGTTCTGCAGGCTGGGAGTAGGCATACGCTCTATGCGGGATTTCTGTAGCATGCAGGTAGGAGACACAGCTTAAGGGAGTTCTGTAACCTGAGCGGAGAGAGACTCAATGTACAGCAGTTCTGTATCCTGGGTGGAGTGAGAAGCAGTTTACAAGTGTTCTGCAGGCTGGGACTAGGCATACGCTCTATGCGGGATTTCTGTAGCATGCAGGTAGGAGACACAGCTTAAGGGAGTTCTGTAACCTGAGCGGAGAGAGACTCAATGTACAGCAGTTCTGTATCCTGGGCGTACCGAGAAGCAGTTTACAAGTGTTCTGCAGGCTGGGACTAGGCATACGCTCTATGCGGGATTTCTGTAGCATGCAGGTAGGAGACACAGCTTAAGGGTGTTTGTAACCTGAGCGGAGAGAGACTCAATGTACAGCAGTTCTGTATCCTGGGTGGAGTGAGAAGCAGTTTACAAGTGTTCTGCAGGCTGGGACTAGGCATACGCTCTATGCAGGATTTCTGTAGCTTGAGTGTAGCGGTCGCAGCTTCGTAGCGTTCTCTGTGCTGATTGTGGTAGACGCAGTTTACGGGAGTCCTGTAAGCTGTGTGTAGAGATGCCGCTTGCGGCAGTTCTGTATCCCGGGTGGAGTGTGACGCTGTGTACAAACGGTCTGTAGCCTGGGAGCTGGCATTCACCACATACGGTTTTTTGCAGCCTGAATGTGGGATTCGAGGCTCATGGGAGTCCCCTCACCTGGGTGTAGTGAGATGCACTTTAAGGGGTTTTAACTTTCATCCTGGGTGTACTGAGAAGCAGTTTACAAGTGTCCTGTAGGCTGGGGGTGAGGCCTACGCAGTATAAGAGGCCTCTGAACCATGAGCGTAGGAGATGCAGTTTACGGGACTTCTGCAGCTTGGGATCAGGCAGACTCAGTATGAAGGAGTTCTGTAGCCTGGGCATAGTGAGAGGCGGTTCACATAGTGCTGTGGCCAAGGGCTAGGCCTCCACAAGATACGGGGTTTCTGTCGCCTGCATGTAGGAGACACAGCTTCCCGGCGTTCTGTAACCTGGATCAGGAAGACGCAGTTTATAGCAAATCTGTGTCCTGGGTGGAGTGAGAAGCAGTGTACAAGAGTTCTGAAGCCTGGGTGTTGGCATTCGCCACACACGGGATTCCTGTAGCCTGCGTGCTGGGGACGAGCTTATGGGAGTCCCCTCACCTGGGTGGAGAGAGATGCTCTTTATGGCGGTTCTGTATCCTGGGCGTACCGAGAAGCAGTTTACAAGTGTTCTGCAGGCTGGGAGTAGGCATACGCTCTATGCGGGATTTCTGTAGCATGCAGGTAGGAGACACAGCTTAAGGGAGTTCTGTAACCTGAGCGGAGAGAGACTCAATGTACAGCAGTTCTGTATCCTGGGCGTACCGAGAAGCAGTTTACAAGTGTTCTGCAGGCTGGGAGTAGGCATACGCTCTATGCGGGATTTCTGTAGCTTGAGTGTAGCAGTCGCAGCTTCGTAGCGTTCTCTGTGCTGATTGTGGTAGACGCAGTTTACGGGAGTCCTGTAAGCTGTGTGTAGAGAGATGCCGCTTGCGGCAGTTCTGTATCCCGGGTGGAGTGTGACGCTGTGTACAAACGGTCTGTAGCCTGGGAGCTGGCATTCACCACATACGGTTTGTTGCAGCCTGAATGTGGGATTCGAGGCTCATGGGAGTCCCCTCACCTGGGTGTAGTGAGATGCACTTTAAGGGGTTTTAACTTTCATCCTGGGTGTACTGAGAAGCAGTTTACAAGTGTCCTGTAGGCTGGGGGTGAGGCCTACGCAGTATAAGAGGCCTCTGAACCATGAGCGTAGGAGATGCAGTTTACGGGACTTCTGCAGCTTGGGATCAGGCAGACTCAGTATGAAGGAGTTCTGTAGCCTGGGTATAGTGAGAGGCGGTTCACATAGTGCTGTGGCCAAGGGCTAGGCCTCCACAAGATACGGGGTTTCTGTCGCCTGCATGTAAGAGACACAGCTGCCCGGCGTTCTGTAACCTGGATCAGGAAGACGCAGTTTATAGCAAATCTGTGTCCTGGGTGGAGTGAGAAGCAGTGTACAAGAGTTCTGAAGCCTGGGTGTTGGCATTCGCCACACACGGGATTCCTGTAGCCTGCGTGCTGGGGACGAGCTTATGGGAGTCCCCTCACCTGGGTGGAGAGAGATGCTCTTTATGGCGGTTCTGTATCCTGGGCGTACCGAGAAGCAGTTTACAAGTGTTCTGCAGGCTGGGAGTAGGCATACGCTCTATGCGGGATTTCTGTAGCATGCAGGTAGGAGACACAGCTTAAGGGAGTTCTGTAACCTGAGCGGAGAGAGACTCAATGTACAGCAGTTCTGTATCCTGGGTGGAGTGAGAAGCAGTTTACAAGTGTTCTGCAGGCTGGGACTAGGCATACGCTCTATGCGGGATTTCTGTAGCATGCAGGTAGGAGACACAGCTTAAGGGAGTTCTGTAACCTGAGCGGAGAGAGACTCAATGTACAGCAGTTCTGTATCCTGGGCGTACCGAGAAGCAGTTTACAAGTGTTCTGCAGGCTGGGAGTAGGCATACGCTCTATGCGGGATTTCTGTAGCTTGAGTGTAGCAGTCGCAGCTTCGTAGCGTTCTCTGTGCTGATTGTGGTAGACGCAGTTTATGGGAGTCCTGTAAGCTGTGTGTAGAGAGATGCCGCTTGCGGCAGTTCTGTATCCCGGGTGGAGTGTGACGCTGTGTACAAACGGTCTGTAGCCTGGGAGCTGGCATTCACCACATACGGTTTTTTGCAGCCTGAATGTGGGATTCGAGGCTCATGGGAGTCCCCTCACCTGGGTGTAGTGAGATGCACTTTAAGGGGTTTTAACTTTCATCCTGGGTGTACTGAGAAGCAGTTTACAAGTGTCCTAGGCTGGGGGTGAGGCCTACGCAGTATAAGAGGCCTCTGAACCATGAGCGTAGGAGATGCAGTTTACGGGACTTCTGTAGCTTGGGATCAGGCAGACTCAGTATGAAGGAGTTCTGTAGCCTGGGCATAGTGAGAGGCGGTTCACATAGTGCTGTGGCCAAGGGCTAGGCCTCCACAAGATACGGGGTTTCTGTCGCCTGCATGTAGGAGACACAGCTTCCCGGCGTTCTGTAACCTGGATCAGGAAGACGCAGTTTATAGCAAATCTGTGTCCTGGGTGGAGTGAGAAGCAGTGTACAAGAGTTCTGAAGCCTGGGTGTTGGCATTCGCCACACACAGGATTCCTGTAGCCTGCGTGCTGGGGACGAGCTTATGGGAGTCCCCTCACCTGGGTGGAGAGAGATGCTCTTTATGGCGGTTCTGTATCCTGGGCGTACCGAGAAGCAGTTTACAAGTGTTCTGCAGGCTGGGAGTAGGCATACGCTCTATGCGGGATTTCTGTAGCATGCAGGTAGGAGACACAGCTTAAGGGAGTTCTGTAACCTGAGCGGAGAGAGACTCAATGTACAGCAGTTCTGTATCCTGGGTGGAGTGAGAAGCAGTTTACAAGTGTTCTGCAGGCTGGGACTAGGCATACGCTCTATGCGGGATTTCTGTAGCATGCAGGTAGGAGACACAGCTTAAGGGAGTTCTGTAACCTGAGCGGAGAGAGACTCAATGTACAGCAGTTCTGTATCCTGGGCGTACCGAGAAGCAGTTTACAAGTGTTCTGCAGGCTGGGACTAGGCATACGCTCTATGCGGGATTTCTGTAGCATGCAGGTAGGAGACACAGCTTAAGGGTGTTTGTAACCTGAGCGGAGAGAGACTCAATGTACAGCAGTTCTGTATCCTGGGTGGAGTGAGAAGCAGTTTACAAGTGTTCTGCAGGCTGGGACTAGGCATACGCTCTATGCAGGATTTCTGTAGCTTGAGTGTAGCGGTCGCAGCTTCGTAGCGTTCTCTGTGCTGATTGTGGTAGACGCAGTTTACGGGAGTCCTGTAAGCTGTGTGTAGAGATGCCGCTTGCGGCAGTTCTGTATCCCGGGTGGAGTGTGACGCTGTGTACAAACGGTCTGTAGCCTGGGAGCTGGCATTCACCACATACGGTTTTTTGCAGCCTGAATGTGGGATTCGAGGCTCATGGGAGTCCCCTCACCTGGGTGTAGTGAGATGCACTTTAAGGGGTTTTAACTTTCATCCTGGGTGTACTGAGAAGCAGTTTACAAGTGTCCTGTAGGCTGGGGGTGAGGCCTACGCAGTATAAGAGGCCTCTGAACCATGAGCGTAGGAGATGCAGTTTACGGGACTTCTGCAGCTTGGGATCAGGCAGACTCAGTATGAAGGAGTTCTGTAGCCTGGGCATAGTGAGAGGCGGTTCACATAGTGCTGTGGCCAAGGGCTAGGCCTCCACAAGATACGGGGTTTCTGTCGCCTGCATGTAGGAGACACAGCTTCCCGGCGTTCTGTAACCTGGATCAGGAAGACGCAGTTTATAGCAAATCTGTGTCCTGGGTGGAGTGAGAAGCAGTGTACAAGAGTTCTGAAGCCTGGGTGTTGGCATTCGCCACACACGGGATTCCTGTAGCCTGCGTGCTGGGGACGAGCTTATGGGAGTCCCCTCACCTGGGTGGAGAGAGATGCTCTTTATGGCGGTTCTGTATCCTGGGCGTACCGAGAAGCAGTTTACAAGTGTTCTGCAGGCTGGGAGTAGGCATACGCTCTATGCGGGATTTCTGTAGCATGCAGGTAGGAGACACAGCTTAAGGGAGTTCTGTAACCTGAGCGGAGAGAGACTCAATGTACAGCAGTTCTGTATCCTGGGCGTACCGAGAAGCAGTTTACAAGTGTTCTGCAGGCTGGGAGTAGGCATACGCTCTATGCGGGATTTCTGTAGCTTGAGTGTAGCAGTCGCAGCTTCGTAGCGTTCTCTGTGCTGATTGTGGTAGACGCAGTTTACGGGAGTCCTGTAAGCTGTGTGTAGAGAGATGCCGCTTGCGGCAGTTCTGTATCCCGGGTGGAGTGTGACGCTGTGTACAAACGGTCTGTAGCCTGGGAGCTGGCATTCACCACATACGGTTTGTTGCAGCCTGAATGTGGGATTCGAGGCTCATGGGAGTCCCCTCACCTGGGTGTAGTGAGATGCACTTTAAGGGGTTTTAACTTTCATCCTGGGTGTACTGAGAAGCAGTTTACAAGTGTCCTGTAGGCTGGGGGTGAGGCCTACGCAGTATAAGAGGCCTCTGAACCATGAGCGTAGGAGATGCAGTTTACGGGACTTCTGTAGCTTGGGATCAGGCAGACTCAGTATGAAGGAGTTCTGTAGCCTGGGTATAGTGAGAGGTGGTTCACATAGTGCTGTGGCCAAGGGCTAGGCCTCCACAAGATACGGGGTTTCTGTCGCCTGCATGTAAGAGACACAGCTGCCCGGCGTTCTGTAACCTGGATCAGGAAGACGCAGTTTATAGCAAATCTGTGTCCTGGGTGGAGTGAGAAGCAGTGTACAAGAGTTCTGAAGCCTGGGTGTTGGCATTCGCCACACACGGGATTCCTGTAGCCTGCGTGCTGGGGACGAGCTTATGGGAGTCCCCTCACCTGGGTGGAGAGAGATGCTCTTTATGGCGGTTCTGTATCCTGGGCGTACCGAGAAGCAGTTTACAAGTGTTCTGCAGGCTGGGAGTAGGCATACGCTCTATGCGGGATTTCTGTAGCATGCAGGTAGGAGACACAGCTTAAGGGAGTTCTGTAACCTGAGCGGAGAGAGACTCAATGTACAGCAGTTCTGTATCCTGGGTGGAGTGAGAAGCAGTTTACAAGTGTTCTGCAGGCTGGGACTAGGCATACGCTCTATGCGGGATTTCTGTAGCTTGAGTGTAGCAGTCGCAGCTTCGTAGCGTTCTCTGTGCTGATTGTGGTAGACGCAGTTTACGGGAGTCCTGTAAGCTGTGTGTAGAGAGATGCCGCTTGCGGCAGTTCTGTATCCCGGGTGGAGTGTGACGCTGTGTACAAACGGTCTGTAGCCTGGGAGCTGGCATTCACCACATACGGTTTTTTGCAGCCTGAATGTGGGATTCGAGGCTCATGGGAGTCCCCTCACCTGGGTGTAGTGAGATGCACTTTAAGGGGTTTTAACTTTCATCCTGGGTGTATTGAGAAGCAGTTTACAAGTGTCCTAGGCTGGGGGTGAGGCCTACGCAGTATAAGAGGCCTCTGAACCATGAGCGTAGGAGATGCAGTTTACGGGACTTCTGCAGCTTGGGATCAGGCAGACTCAGTATGAAGGAGTTCTGTAGCCTGGGCATAGTGAGAGGCGGTTCACATAGTGCTGTGGCCAAGGGCTAGGCCTCCACAAGATACGGGGTTTCTGTCGCCTGCATGTAGGAGACACAGCTTCCCGGCGTTCTGTAACCTGGATCAGGAAGACGCAGTTTATAGCAAATCTGTGTCCTGGGTGGAGTGAGAAGCAGTGTACAAGAGTTCTGAAGCCTGGGTGTTGGCATTCGCCACACACGGGATTCCTGTAGCCTGCGTGCTGGGGACGAGCTTATGGGAGTCCCCTCACCTGGGTGGAGAGAGATGCTCTTTATGGCGGTTCTGTATCCTGGGCGTACCGAGAAGCAGTTTACAAGTGTTCTGCAGGCTGGGAGTAGGCATACGCTCTATGCGGGATTTCTGTAGCATGCAGGTAGGAGACACAGCTTAAGGGAGTTCTGTAACCTGAGCGGAGAGAGACTCAATGTACAGCAGTTCTGTATCCTGGGTGGAGTGAGAAGCAGTTTACAAGTGTTCTGCAGGCTGGGACTAGGCATACGCTCTATGCGGGATTTCTGTAGCATGCAGGTAGGAGACACAGCTTAAGGGAGTTCTGTAACCTGAGCGGAGAGAGACTCAATGTACAGCAATTCTGTATCCTGGGTGGAGTGAGAAGCAGTTTACAAGTGTTCTGCAGGCTGGGACTAGGCATAGGCTCTATGCAGGATTTCTGTAGCTTGAGTGTAGCGGTCGCAGCTTCGTAGCGTTCTCTGTGCTGATTGTGGTAGACGCAGTTTACGGGAGTCCTGTAAGCTGTGTGTAGAGATGCCGCTTGCGGCAGTTCTGTATCCCGGGTGGAGTGTGACGCTGTGTACAAACGGTCTGTAGCCTGGGAGCTGGCATTCACCACATACGGTTTGTTGCAGCCTGAATGTGGGATTCGAGGCTCATGGGAGTCCCCTCACCTGGGTGTAGTGAGATGCACTTTAAGGGGTTTTAACTTTCATCCTGGGTGTACTGAGAAGCAGTTTACAAGTGTCCTGTAGGCTGGGGGTGAGGCCTACGCAGTATAAGAGGCCTCTGAACCATCAGCGTAGGAGATGCAGTTTACGGGACTTCTGTAGCTTGGGATCAGGCAGACTCAGTATGAAGGAGTTCTGTAGCCTGGGCATAGTGAGAGGCGGTTCACATAGTGCTGTGGCCAAGGGCTAGGCCTCCACAAGATACGGGGTTTCTGTCGCCTGCATGTAGGAGACACAGCTTCCCGGCGTTCTGTAACCTGGATCAGGAAGACGCAGTTTATAGCAAATCTGTGTCCTGGGTGGAGTGAGAAGCAGTGTACAAGAGTTCTGAAGCCTGGGTGTTGGCATTCGCCACACACGGGATTCCTGTAGCCTGCGTGCTGGGGACGAGCTTATGGGAGTCCCCTCACCTGGGTGGAGAGAGATGCTCTTTATGGCGGTTCTGTATCCTGGGCGTACCGAGAAGCAGTTTACAAGTGTTCTGCAGGCTGGGAGTAGGCATACGCTCTATGCGGGATTTCTGTAGCATGCAGGTAGGAGACACAGCTTAAGGGAGTTCTGTAACCTGAGCGGAGAGAGACTCAATGTACAGCAGTTCTGTATCCTGGGTGGAGTGAGAAGCAGTTTACAAGTGTTCTGCAGGCTGGGACTAGGCATACGCTCTATGCGGGATTTCTGTAGCATGCAGGTAGGAGACACAGCTTAAGGGAGTTCTGTAACCTGAGCGGAGAGAGACTCAATGTACAGCAGTTCTGTATCCTGGGCGTACCGAGAAGCAGTTTACAAGTGTTCTGCAGGCTGGGAGTAGGCATACGCTCTATGCGGGATTTCTGTAGCTTGAGTGTAGCAGTCGCAGCTTCGTAGCGTTCTCTGTGCTGATTGTGGTAGACGCAGTTTATGGGAGTCCTGTAAGCTGTGTGTAGAGAGATGCCGCTTGCGGCAGTTCTGTATCCCGGGTGGAGTGTGACGCTGTGTACAAACGGTCTGTAGCCTGGGAGCTGGCATTCACCACATACGGTTTTTTGCAGCCTGAATGTGGGATTCGAGGCTCATGGGAGTCCCCTCACCTGGGTGTAGTGAGATGCACTTTAAGGGGTTTTAACTTTCATCCTGGGTGTACTGAGAAGCAGTTTACAAGTGTCCTAGGCTGGGGGTGAGGCCTACGCAGTATAAGAGGCCTCTGAACCATGAGCGTAGGAGATGCAGTTTACGGGACTTCTGTAGCTTGGGATCAGGCAGACTCAGTATGAAGGAGTTCTGTAGCCTGGGCATAGTGAGAGGCGGTTCACATAGTGCTGTGGCCAAGGGCTAGGCCTCCACAAGATACGGGGTTTCTGTCGCCTGCATGTAGGAGACACAGCTTCCCGGCGTTCTGTAACCTGGATCAGGAAGACGCAGTTTATAGCAAATCTGTGTCCTGGGTGGAGTGAGAAGCAGTGTACAAGAGTTCTGAAGCCTGGGTGTTGGCATTCGCCACACACGGGATTCCTGTAGCCTGCGTGCTGGGGACGAGCTTATGGGAGTCCCCTCACCTGGGTGGAGAGAGATGCTCTTTATGGCGGTTCTGTATCCTGGGCGTACCGAGAAGCAGTTTACAAGTGTTCTGCAGGCTGGGAGTAGGCATACGCTCTATGCGGGATTTCTGTAGCATGCAGGTAGGAGACACAGCTTAAGGGAGTTCTGTAACCTGAGCGGAGAGAGACTCAATGTACAGCAGTTCTGTATCCTGGGTGGAGTGAGAAGCAGTTTACAAGTGTTCTGCAGGCTGGGACTAGGCATACGCTCTATGCGGGATTTCTGTAGCATGCAGGTAGGAGACACAGCTTAAGGGAGTTCTGTAACCTGAGCGGAGAGAGACTCAATGTACAGCAGTTCTGTATCCTGGGCGTACCGAGAAGCAGTTTACAAGTGTTCTGCAGGCTGGGAGTAGGCATACGCTCTATGCGGGATTTCTGTAGCTTGAGTGTAGCAGTCGCAGCTTCGTAGCGTTCTCTGTGCTGATTGTGGTAGACGCAGTTTATGGGAGTCCTGTAAGCTGTGTGTAGAGAGATGCCGCTTGCGGCAGTTCTGTATCCCGGGTGGAGTGTGACGCTGTGTACAAACGGTCTGTAGCCTGGGAGCTGGCATTCACCACATACGGTTTTTTGCAGCCTGAATGTGGGATTCGAGGCTCATGGGAGTCCCCTCACCTGGGTGTAGTGAGATGCACTTTAAGGGGTTTTAACTTTCATCCTGGGTGTACTGAGAAGCAGTTTACAAGTGTCCTGTAGGCTGGGGGTGAGGCCTACGCAGTATAAGAGGCCTCTGAACCATGAGCGTAGGAGATGCAGTTTACGGGACTTCTGCAGCTTGGGATCAGGCAGACTCAGTATGAAGGAGTTCTGTAGCCTGGGCATAGTGAGAGGCGGTTCACATAGTGCTGTGGCCAAGGGCTAGGCCTCCACAAGATACGGGGTTTCTGTCGCCTGCATGTAGGAGACACAGCTTCCCGGCGTTCTGTAACCTGGATCAGGAAGACGCAGTTTATAGCAAATCTGTGTCCTGGGTGGAGTGAGAAGCAGTGTACAAGAGTTCTGAAGCCTGGGTGTTGGCATTCGCCACACACGGGATTCCTGTAGCCTGCGTGCTGGGGACGAGCTTATGGGAGTCCCCTCACCTGGGTGGAGAGAGATGCTCTTTATGGCGGTTCTGTATCCTGGGCGTACCGAGAAGCAGTTTACAAGTGTTCTGCAGGCTGGGAGTAGGCATACGCTCTATGCGGGATTTCTGTAGCATGCAGGTAGGAGACACAGCTTAAGGGAGTTCTGTAACCTGAGCGGAGAGAGACTCAATGTACAGCAGTTCTGTATCCTGGGCGTACCGAGAAGCAGTTTACAAGTGTTCTGCAGGCTGGGAGTAGGCATACGCTCTATGCGGGATTTCTGTAGCTTGAGTGTAGCAGTCGCAGCTTCGTAGCGTTCTCTGTGCTGATTGTGGTAGACGCAGTTTACGGGAGTCCTGTAAGCTGTGTGTAGAGAGATGCCGCTTGCGGCAGTTCTGTATCCCGGGTGGAGTGTGACGCTGTGTACAAACGGTCTGTAGCCTGGGAGCTGGCATTCACCACATACGGTTTGTTGCAGCCTGAATGTGGGATTCGAGGCTCATGGGAGTCCCCTCACCTGGGTGTAGTGAGATGCACTTTAAGGGGTTTTAACTTTCATCCTGGGTGTACTGAGAAGCAGTTTACAAGTGTCCTGTAGGCTGGGGGTGAGGCCTACGCAGTATAAGAGGCCTCTGAACCATGAGCGTAGGAGATGCAGTTTACGGGACTTCTGTAGCTTGGGATCAGGCAGACTCAGTATGAAGGAGTTCTGTAGCCTGGGTATAGTGAGAGGTGGTTCACATAGTGCTGTGGCCAAGGGCTAGGCCTCCACAAGATACGGGGTTTCTGTCGCCTGCATGTAAGAGACACAGCTGCCCGGCGTTCTGTAACCTGGATCAGGAAGACGCAGTTTATAGCAAATCTGTGTCCTGGGTGGAGTGAGAAGCAGTGTACAAGAGTTCTGAAGCCTGGGTGTTGGCATTCGCCACACACGGGATTCCTGTAGCCTGCGTGCTGGGGACGAGCTTATGGGAGTCCCCTCACCTGGGTGGAGAGAGATGCTCTTTATGGCGGTTCTGTATCCTGGGCGTACCGAGAAGCAGTTTACAAGTGTTCTGCAGGCTGGGAGTAGGCATACGCTCTATGCGGGATTTCTGTAGCATGCAGGTAGGAGACACAGCTTAAGGGAGTTCTGTAACCTGAGCGGAGAGAGACTCAATGTACAGCAGTTCTGTATCCTGGGTGGAGTGAGAAGCAGTTTACAAGTGTTCTGCAGGCTGGGACTAGGCATACGCTCTATGCGGGATTTCTGTAGCTTGAGTGTAGCAGTCGCAGCTTCGTAGCGTTCTCTGTGCTGATTGTGGTAGACGCAGTTTACGGGAGTCCTGTAAGCTGTGTGTAGAGAGATGCCGCTTGCGGCAGTTCTGTATCCCGGGTGGAGTGTGACGCTGTGTACAAACGGTCTGTAGCCTGGGAGCTGGCATTCACCACATACGGTTTTTTGCAGCCTGAATGTGGGATTCGAGGCTCATGGGAGTCCCCTCACCTGGGTGTAGTGAGATGCACTTTAAGGGGTTTTAACTTTCATCCTGGGTGTATTGAGAAGCAGTTTACAAGTGTCCTAGGCTGGGGGTGAGGCCTACGCAGTATAAGAGGCCTCTGAACCATGAGCGTAGGAGATGCAGTTTACGGGACTTCTGCAGCTTGGGATCAGGCAGACTCAGTATGAAGGAGTTCTGTAGCCTGGGCATAGTGAGAGGCGGTTCACATAGTGCTGTGGCCAAGGGCTAGGCCTCCACAAGATACGGGGTTTCTGTCGCCTGCATGTAGGAGACACAGCTTCCCGGCGTTCTGTAACCTGGATCAGGAAGACGCAGTTTATAGCAAATCTGTGTCCTGGGTGGAGTGAGAAGCAGTGTACAAGAGTTCTGAAGCCTGGGTGTTGGCATTCGCCACACACGGGATTCCTGTAGCCTGCGTGCTGGGGACGAGCTTATGGGAGTCCCCTCACCTGGGTGGAGAGAGATGCTCTTTATGGCGGTTCTGTATCCTGGGCGTACCGAGAAGCAGTTTACAAGTGTTCTGCAGGCTGGGAGTAGGCATACGCTCTATGCGGGATTTCTGTAGCATGCAGGTAGGAGACACAGCTTAAGGGAGTTCTGTAACCTGAGCGGAGAGAGACTCAATGTACAGCAGTTCTGTATCCTGGGTGGAGTGAGAAGCAGTTTACAAGTGTTCTGCAGGCTGGGACTAGGCATACGCTCTATGCGGGATTTCTGTAGCATGCAGGTAGGAGACACAGCTTAAGGGAGTTCTGTAACCTGAGCGGAGAGAGACTCAATGTACAGCAGTTCTGTATCCTGGGTGGAGTGAGAAGCAGTTTACAAGTGTTCTGCAGGCTGGGACTAGGCATACGCTCTATGCAGGATTTCTGTAGCTTGAGTGTAGCGGTCGCAGCTTCGTAGCGTTCTCTGTGCTGATTGTGGTAGACGCAGTTTACGGGAGTCCTGTAAGCTGTGTGTAGAGATGCCGCTTGCGGCAGTTCTGTATCCCGGGTGGAGTGTGACGCTGTGTACAAACGGTCTGTAGCCTGGGAGCTGGCATTCACCACATACGGTTTGTTGCAGCCTGAATGTGGGATTCGAGGCTCATGGGAGTCCCCTCACCTGGGTGTAGTGAGATGCACTTTAAGGGGTTTTAACTTTCATCCTGGGTGTACTGAGAAGCAGTTTACAAGTGTCCTGTAGGCTGGGGGTGAGGCCTACGCAGTATAAGAGGCCTCTGAACCATGAGCGTAGGAGATGCAGTTTACGGGACTTCTGTAGCTTGGGATCAGGCAGACTCAGTATGAAGGAGTTCTGTAGCCTGGGCATAGTGAGAGGCGGTTCACATAGTGCTGTGGCCAAGGGCTAGGCCTCCACAAGATACGGGGTTTCTGTCGCCTGCATGTAGGAGACACAGCTTCCCGGCGTTCTGTAACCTGGATCAGGAAGACGCAGTTTATAGCAAATCTGTGTCCTGGGTGGAGTGAGAAGCAGTGTACAAGAGTTCTGAAGCCTGGGTGTTGGCATTCGCCACACACGGGATTCCTGTAGCCTGCGTGCTGGGGACGAGCTTATGGGAGTCCCCTCACCTGGGTGGAGAGAGATGCTCTTTATGGCGGTTCTGTATCCTGGGCGTACCGAGAAGCAGTTTACAAGTGTTCTGCAGGCTGGGAGTAGGCATACGCTCTATGCGGGATTTCTGTAGCATGCAGGTAGGAGACACAGCTTAAGGGAGTTCTGTAACCTGAGCGGAGAGAGACTCAATGTACAGCAGTTCTGTATCCTGGGTGGAGTGAGAAGCAGTTTACAAGTGTTCTGCAGGCTGGACTAGGCATACGCTCTATGCGGGATTTCTGTAGCTTGAGTGTAGCAGTCGCAGCTTCGTAGCGTTCTCTGTGCTGATTGTGGTAGACGCAGTTTACGGGAGTCCTGTAAGCTGTGTGTAGAGAGATGCCGCTTGCGGCAGTTCTGTATCCCGGGTGGAGTGTGACGCTGTGTACAAACGGTCTGTAGCCTGGGAGCTGGCATTCACCACATACGGTTTGTTGCAGCCTGAATGTGGGATTCGAGGCTCATGGGAGTCCCCTCACCTGGGTGTAGTGAGATGCACTTTAAGGGGTTTTAACTTTCATCCTGGGTGTACTGAGAAGCAGTTTACAAGTGTCCTGTAGGCTGGGGTGAGGCCTACGCAGTATAAGAGGCCTCTGAACCATGAGCGTAGGAGATGCAGTTTACGGGACTTCTGTAGCTTGGGATCAGGCAGACTCAGTATGAAGGAGTTCTGTAGCCTGGGCATAGTGAGAGGCGGTTCACATAGTGCTGTGGCCAAGGGCTAGGCCTCCACAAGATACGGGGTTTCTGTCGCCTGCATGTAGGAGACACAGCTTCCCGGCGTTCTGTAACCTGGATCAGGAAGACGCAGTTTATAGCAAATCTGTGTCCTGGGTGGAGTGAGAAGCAGTGTACAAGAGTTCTGAAGCCTGGGTGTTGGCATTCGCCACACACGGGATTCCTGTAGCCTGCGTGCTGGGGACGAGCTTATGGGAGTCCCCTCACCTGGGTGGAGAGAGATGCTCTTTATGGCGGTTCTGTATCCTGGGCGTACCGAGAAGCAGTTTACAAGTGTTCTGCAGGCTGGGAGTAGGCATACGCTCTATGCGGGATTTCTGTAGCATGCAGGTAGGAGACACAGCTTAAGGGAGTTCTGTAACCTGAGCGGAGAGAGACTCAATGTACAGCAGTTCTGTATCCTGGGTGGAGTGAGAAGCAGTTTACAAGTGTTCTGCAGGCTGGAGTAGGCATACGCTCTATGCGGGATTTCTGTAGCTTGAGTGTAGCAGTCGCAGCTTCGTAGCGTTCTCTGTGCTGATTGTGGTAGACGCAGTTTACGGGAGTCCTGTAAGCTGTGTGTAGAGAGATGCCGCTTGCGGCAGTTCTGTATCCCGGGTGGAGTGTGACGCTGTGTACAAACGGTCTGTAGCCTGGGAGCTGGCATTCACCACATACGGTTTGTTGCAGCCTGAATGTGGGATTCGAGGCTCATGGGAGTCCCCTCACCTGGGTGTAGTGAGATGCACTTTAAGGGGTTTTAACTTTCATCCTGGGTGTACTGAGAAGCAGTTTACAAGTGTCCTGTAGGCTGGGGGTGAGGCCTACGCAGTATAAGAGGCCTCTGAACCATGAGCGTAGGAGATGCAGTTTACGGGACTTCTGTAGCTTGGGATCAGGCAGACTCAGTATGAAGGAGTTCTGTAGCCTGGGCATAGTGAGAGGTGGTTCACATAGTGCTGTGGCCAAGGGCTAGGCCTCCACAAGATACGGGGTTTCTGTCGCCTGCATGTAAGAGACACAGCTTCCCGGCGTTCTGTAACCTGGATCAGGAAGACGCAGTTTATAGCAAATCTGTGTCCTGGGTGGAGTGAGAAGCAGTGTACAAGAGTTCTGAAGCCTGGGTGTTGGCATTCGCCACACACGGGATTCCTGTAGCCTGCGTGCTGGGGACGAGCTTATGGGAGTCCCCTCACCTGGGTGGAGAGAGATGCTCTTTATGGCGGTTCTGTATCCTGGGCGTACCGAGAAGCAGTTTACAAGTGTTCTGCAGGCTGGGAGTAGGCATACGCTCTATGCGGGATTTCTGTAGCATGCAGGTAGGAGACACAGCTTAAGGGAGTTCTGTAACCTGAGCGGAGAGAGACTCAATGTACAGCAGTTCTGTATCCTGGGTGGAGTGAGAAGCAGTTTACAAGTGTTCTGCAGGCTGGGACTAGGCATACGCTCTATGCGGGATTTCTGTAGCTTGAGTGTAGCAGTCGCAGCTTCGTAGCGTTCTCTGTGCTGATTGTGGTAGACGCAGTTTACGGGAGTCCTGTAAGCTGTGTGTAGAGAGATGCCGCTTGCGGCAGTTCTGTATCCCGGGTGAGTGTGACGCTGTGTACAAACGGTCTGTAGCCTGGGAGCTGGCATTCACCACATACGGTTTTTTGCAGCCTGAATGTGGGATTCGAGGCTCATGGGAGTCCCCTCACCTGGGTGTAGTGAGATGCACTTTAAGGGTTTTAACTTTCATCCTGGGTGTACTGAGAAGCAGTTTACAAGTGTCCTAGGCTGGGGGTGAGGCCTACGCAGTATAAGAGGCCTCTGAACCATGAGCGTAGGAGATGCAGTTTACGGGACTTCTGCAGCTTGGGATCAGGCAGACTCAGTATGAAGGAGTTCTGTAGCCTGGGCATAGTGAGAGGCGGTTCACATAGTGCTGTGGCCAAGGGCTAGGCCTCCACAAGATACGGGGTTTCTGTCGCCTGCATGTAGGAGACACAGCTTCCCGGCGTTCTGTAACCTGGATCAGGAAGACGCAGTTTATAGCAAATCTGTGTCCTGGGTGGAGTGAGAAGCAGTGTACAAGAGTTCTGAAGCCTGGGTGTTGGCATTCGCCACACACGGGATTCCTATAGCCTGCGTGCTGGGGACGAGCTTATGGGAGTCCCCTCACCTGGGTGGAGAGAGATGCTCTTTACGGCGGTTCTGTATCCTGGGCGTACCGAGAAGCAGTTTACAAGTGTTCTGCAGGCTGGGAGTAGGCATACGCTCTATGCGGGATTTCTGTAGCATGCAGGTAGGAGACACAGCTTAAGGGAGTTCTGTAACCTGAGCGGAGAGAGACTCAATGTACAGCAGTTCTGTATCCTGGGTGGAGTGAGAAGCAGTTTACAAGTGTTCTGCAGGCTGGGACTAGGCATACGCTCTATGCGGGATTTCTGTAGCATGCAGGTAGGAGACACAGCTTAAGGGAGTTCTGTAACCTGAGCGGAGAGAGACTCAATGTACAGCAGTTCTGTATCCTGGGCGTACCGAGAAGCAGTTTACAAGTGTTCTGCAGGCTGGGACTAGGCATACGCTCTATGCGGGATTTCTGTAGCATGCAGGTAGGAGACACAGCTTAAGGGTGTTTGTAACCTGAGCGGAGAGAGACTCAATGTACAGCAGTTCTGTATCCTGGGTGGAGTGAGAAGCAGTTTACAAGTGTTCTGCAGGCTGGGACTAGGCATACGCTCTATGCAGGATTTCTGTAGCTTGAGTGTAGCGGTCGCAGCTTCGTAGCGTTCTCTGTGCTGATTGTGGTAGACGCAGTTTACGGGAGTCCTGTAAGCTGTGTGTAGAGATGCCGCTTGCGGCAGTTCTGTATCCCGGGTGGAGTGTGACGCTGTGTACAAACGGTCTGTAGCCTGGGAGCTGGCATTCACCACATACGGTTTTTTGCAGCCTGAATGTGGGATTCGAGGCTCATGGGAGTCCCCTCACCTGGGTGTAGTGAGATGCACTTTAAGGGGTTTTAACTTTCATCCTGGGTGTACTGAGAAGCAGTTTACAAGTGTCCTGTAGGCTGGGGGTGAGGCCTACGCAGTATAAGAGGCCTCTGAACCATGAGCGTAGGAGATGCAGTTTACGGGACTTCTGCAGCTTGGGATCAGGCAGACTCAGTATGAAGGAGTTCTGTAGCCTGGGCATAGTGAGAGGCGGTTCACATAGTGCTGTGGCCAAGGGCTAGGCCTCCACAAGATACGGGGTTTCTGTCGCCTGCATGTAGGAGACACAGCTTCCCGGCGTTCTGTAACCTGGATCAGGAAGACGCAGTTTATAGCAAATCTGTGTCCTGGGTGGAGTGAGAAGCAGTGTACAAGAGTTCTGAAGCCTGGGTGTTGGCATTCGCCACACACGGGATTCCTGTAGCCTGCGTGCTGGGGACGAGCTTATGGGAGTCCCCTCACCTGGGTGGAGAGAGATGCTCTTTATGGCGGTTCTGTATCCTGGGCGTACCGAGAAGCAGTTTACAAGTGTTCTGCAGGCTGGGAGTAGGCATACGCTCTATGCGGGATTTCTGTAGCATGCAGGTAGGAGACACAGCTTAAGGGAGTTCTGTAACCTGAGCGGAGAGAGACTCAATGTACAGCAGTTCTGTATCCTGGGCGTACCGAGAAGCAGTTTACAAGTGTTCTGCAGGCTGGGAGTAGGCATACGCTCTATGCGGGATTTCTGTAGCTTGAGTGTAGCAGTCGCAGCTTCGTAGCGTTCTCTGTGCTGATTGTGGTAGACGCAGTTTACGGGAGTCCTGTAAGCTGTGTGTAGAGAGATGCCGCTTGCGGCAGTTCTGTATCCCGGGTGGAGTGTGACGCTGTGTACAAACGGTCTGTAGCCTGGGAGCTGGCATTCACCACATACGGTTTGTTGCAGCCTGAATGTGGGATTCGAGGCTCATGGGAGTCCCCTCACCTGGGTGTAGTGAGATGCACTTTAAGGGGTTTTAACTTTCATCCTGGGTGTACTGAGAAGCAGTTTACAAGTGTCCTGTAGGCTGGGGGTGAGGCCTACGCAGTATAAGAGGCCTCTGAACCATGAGCGTAGGAGATGCAGTTTACGGGACTTCTGTAGCTTGGGATCAGGCAGACTCAGTATGAAGGAGTTCTGTAGCCTGGGTATAGTGAGAGGTGGTTCACATAGTGCTGTGGCCAAGGGCTAGGCCTCCACAAGATACGGGGTTTCTGTCGCCTGCATGTAAGAGACACAGCTGCCCGGCGTTCTGTAACCTGGATCAGGAAGACGCAGTTTATAGCAAATCTGTGTCCTGGGTGGAGTGAGAAGCAGTGTACAAGAGTTCTGAAGCCTGGGTGTTGGCATTCGCCACACACGGGATTCCTGTAGCCTGCGTGCTGGGGACGAGCTTATGGGAGTCCCCTCACCTGGGTGGAGAGAGATGCTCTTTATGGCGGTTCTGTATCCTGGGCGTACCGAGAAGCAGTTTACAAGTGTTCTGCAGGCTGGGAGTAGGCATACGCTCTATGCGGGATTTCTGTAGCATGCAGGTAGGAGACACAGCTTAAGGGAGTTCTGTAACCTGAGCGGAGAGAGACTCAATGTACAGCAGTTCTGTATCCTGGGTGGAGTGAGAAGCAGTTTACAAGTGTTCTGCAGGCTGGGACTAGGCATACGCTCTATGCGGGATTTCTGTAGCTTGAGTGTAGCAGTCGCAGCTTCGTAGCGTTCTCTGTGCTGATTGTGGTAGACGCAGTTTACGGGAGTCCTGTAAGCTGTGTGTAGAGAGATGCCGCTTGCGGCAGTTCTGTATCCCGGGTGGAGTGTGACGCTGTGTACAAACGGTCTGTAGCCTGGGAGCTGGCATTCACCACATACGGTTTTTTGCAGCCTGAATGTGGGATTCGAGGCTCATGGGAGTCCCCTCACCTGGGTGTAGTGAGATGCACTTTAAGGGGTTTTAACTTTCATCCTGGGTGTATTGAGAAGCAGTTTACAAGTGTCCTAGGCTGGGGGTGAGGCCTACGCAGTATAAGAGGCCTCTGAACCATGAGCGTAGGAGATGCAGTTTACGGGACTTCTGCAGCTTGGGATCAGGCAGACTCAGTATGAAGGAGTTCTGTAGCCTGGGCATAGTGAGAGGCGGTTCACATAGTGCTGTGGCCAAGGGCTAGGCCTCCACAAGATACGGGGTTTCTGTCGCCTGCATGTAGGAGACACAGCTTCCCGGCGTTCTGTAACCTGGATCAGGAAGACGCAGTTTATAGCAAATCTGTGTCCTGGGTGGAGTGAGAAGCAGTGTACAAGAGTTCTGAAGCCTGGGTGTTGGCATTCGCCACACACGGGATTCCTGTAGCCTGCGTGCTGGGGACGAGCTTATGGGAGTCCCCTCACCTGGGTGGAGAGAGATGCTCTTTATGGCGGTTCTGTATCCTGGGCGTACCGAGAAGCAGTTTACAAGTGTTCTGCAGGCTGGGAGTAGGCATACGCTCTATGCGGGATTTCTGTAGCATGCAGGTAGGAGACACAGCTTAAGGGAGTTCTGTAACCTGAGCGGAGAGAGACTCAATGTACAGCAGTTCTGTATCCTGGGTGGAGTGAGAAGCAGTTTACAAGTGTTCTGCAGGCTGGGACTAGGCATACGCTCTATGCGGGATTTCTGTAGCATGCAGGTAGGAGACACAGCTTAAGGGAGTTCTGTAACCTGAGCGGAGAGAGACTCAATGTACAGCAATTCTGTATCCTGGGTGGAGTGAGAAGCAGTTTACAAGTGTTCTGCAGGCTGGGACTAGGCATAGGCTCTATGCAGGATTTCTGTAGCTTGAGTGTAGCGGTCGCAGCTTCGTAGCGTTCTCTGTGCTGATTGTGGTAGACGCAGTTTACGGGAGTCCTGTAAGCTGTGTGTAGAGATGCCGCTTGCGGCAGTTCTGTATCCCGGGTGGAGTGTGACGCTGTGTACAAACGGTCTGTAGCCTGGGAGCTGGCATTCACCACATACGGTTTGTTGCAGCCTGAATGTGGGATTCGAGGCTCATGGGAGTCCCCTCACCTGGGTGTAGTGAGATGCACTTTAAGGGGTTTTAACTTTCATCCTGGGTGTACTGAGAAGCAGTTTACAAGTGTCCTGTAGGCTGGGGGTGAGGCCTACGCAGTATAAGAGGCCTCTGAACCATCAGCGTAGGAGATGCAGTTTACGGGACTTCTGTAGCTTGGGATCAGGCAGACTCAGTATGAAGGAGTTCTGTAGCCTGGGCATAGTGAGAGGCGGTTCACATAGTGCTGTGGCCAAGGGCTAGGCCTCCACAAGATACGGGGTTTCTGTCGCCTGCATGTAGGAGACACAGCTTCCCGGCGTTCTGTAACCTGGATCAGGAAGACGCAGTTTATAGCAAATCTGTGTCCTGGGTGGAGTGAGAAGCAGTGTACAAGAGTTCTGAAGCCTGGGTGTTGGCATTCGCCACACACGGGATTCCTGTAGCCTGCGTGCTGGGGACGAGCTTATGGGAGTCCCCTCACCTGGGTGGAGAGAGATGCTCTTTATGGCGGTTCTGTATCCTGGGCGTACCGAGAAGCAGTTTACAAGTGTTCTGCAGGCTGGGAGTAGGCATACGCTCTATGCGGGATTTCTGTAGCATGCAGGTAGGAGACACAGCTTAAGGGAGTTCTGTAACCTGAGCGGAGAGAGACTCAATGTACAGCAGTTCTGTATCCTGGGTGGAGTGAGAAGCAGTTTACAAGTGTTCTGCAGGCTGGGACTAGGCATACGCTCTATGCGGGATTTCTGTAGCATGCAGGTAGGAGACACAGCTTAAGGGAGTTCTGTAACCTGAGCGGAGAGAGACTCAATGTACAGCAGTTCTGTATCCTGGGCGTACCGAGAAGCAGTTTACAAGTGTTCTGCAGGCTGGGAGTAGGCATACGCTCTATGCGGGATTTCTGTAGCTTGAGTGTAGCAGTCGCAGCTTCGTAGCGTTCTCTGTGCTGATTGTGGTAGACGCAGTTTATGGGAGTCCTGTAAGCTGTGTGTAGAGAGATGCCGCTTGCGGCAGTTCTGTATCCCGGGTGGAGTGTGACGCTGTGTACAAACGGTCTGTAGCCTGGGAGCTGGCATTCACCACATACGGTTTTTTGCAGCCTGAATGTGGGATTCGAGGCTCATGGGAGTCCCCTCACCTGGGTGTAGTGAGATGCACTTTAAGGGGTTTTAACTTTCATCCTGGGTGTACTGAGAAGCAGTTTACAAGTGTCCTAGGCTGGGGGTGAGGCCTACGCAGTATAAGAGGCCTCTGAACCATGAGCGTAGGAGATGCAGTTTACGGGACTTCTGTAGCTTGGGATCAGGCAGACTCAGTATGAAGGAGTTCTGTAGCCTGGGCATAGTGAGAGGCGGTTCACATAGTGCTGTGGCCAAGGGCTAGGCCTCCACAAGATACGGGGTTTCTGTCGCCTGCATGTAGGAGACACAGCTTCCCGGCGTTCTGTAACCTGGATCAGGAAGACGCAGTTTATAGCAAATCTGTGTCCTGGGTGGAGTGAGAAGCAGTGTACAAGAGTTCTGAAGCCTGGGTGTTGGCATTCGCCACACACGGGATTCCTGTAGCCTGCGTGCTGGGGACGAGCTTATGGGAGTCCCCTCACCTGGGTGGAGAGAGATGCTCTTTATGGCGGTTCTGTATCCTGGGCGTACCGAGAAGCAGTTTACAAGTGTTCTGCAGGCTGGGAGTAGGCATACGCTCTATGCGGGATTTCTGTAGCATGCAGGTAGGAGACACAGCTTAAGGGAGTTCTGTAACCTGAGCGGAGAGAGACTCAATGTACAGCAGTTCTGTATCCTGGGTGGAGTGAGAAGCAGTTTACAAGTGTTCTGCAGGCTGGGACTAGGCATACGCTCTATGCGGGATTTCTGTAGCATGCAGGTAGGAGACACAGCTTAAGGGAGTTCTGTAACCTGAGCGGAGAGAGACTCAATGTACAGCAGTTCTGTATCCTGGGCGTACCGAGAAGCAGTTTACAAGTGTTCTGCAGGCTGGGAGTAGGCATACGCTCTATGCGGGATTTCTGTAGCTTGAGTGTAGCAGTCGCAGCTTCGTAGCGTTCTCTGTGCTGATTGTGGTAGACGCAGTTTATGGGAGTCCTGTAAGCTGTGTGTAGAGAGATGCCGCTTGCGGCAGTTCTGTATCCCGGGTGGAGTGTGACGCTGTGTACAAACGGTCTGTAGCCTGGGAGCTGGCATTCACCACATACGGTTTTTTGCAGCCTGAATGTGGGATTCGAGGCTCATGGGAGTCCCCTCACCTGGGTGTAGTGAGATGCACTTTAAGGGGTTTTAACTTTCATCCTGGGTGTACTGAGAAGCAGTTTACAAGTGTCCTGTAGGCTGGGGGTGAGGCCTACGCAGTATAAGAGGCCTCTGAACCATGAGCGTAGGAGATGCAGTTTACGGACTTCTGCAGCTTGGGATCAGGCAGACTCAGTATGAAGGAGTTCTGTAGCCTGGGCATAGTGAGAGGCGGTTCACATAGTGCTGTGGCCAAGGGCTAGGGCCTCCACAAGATACGGGGTTTCTGTCGCCTGCATGTAGGAGACACAGCTTCCCGGCGTTCTGTAACCTGGATCAGGAAGACGCAGTTTATAGCAAATCTGTGTCCTGGGTGGAGTGAGAAGCAGTGTACAAGAGTTCTGAAGCCTGGGTGTTGGCATTCGCCACACACGGGATTCCTGTAGCCTGCGTGCTGGGGACGAGCTTATGGGAGTCCCCTCACCTGGGTGGAGAGAGATGCTCTTTATGGCGGTTCTGTATCCTGGGCGTACCGAGAAGCAGTTTACAAGTGTTCTGCAGGCTGGGAGTAGGCATACGCTCTATGCGGGATTTCTGTAGCATGCAGGTAGGAGACACAGCTTAAGGGAGTTCTGTAACCTGAGCGGAGAGAGACTCAATGTACAGCAGTTCTGTATCCTGGGCGTACCGAGAAGCAGTTTACAAGTGTTCTGCAGGCTGGGAGTAGGCATACGCTCTATGCGGGATTTCTGTAGCTTGAGTGTAGCAGTCGCAGCTTCGTAGCGTTCTCTGTGCTGATTGTGGTAGACGCAGTTTACGGGAGTCCTGTAAGCTGTGTGTAGAGAGATGCCGCTTGCGGCAGTTCTGTATCCCGGGTGGAGTGTGACGCTGTGTACAAACGGTCTGTAGCCTGGGAGCTGGCATTCACCACATACGGTTTGTTGCAGCCTGAATGTGGGATTCGAGGCTCATGGGAGTCCCCTCACCTGGTGTAGTGAGATGCACTTTAAGGGGTTTTAACTTTCATCCTGGGTGTACTGAGAAGCAGTTTACAAGTGTCCTGTAGGCTGGGGGTGAGGCCTACGCAGTATAAGAGGCCTCTGAACCATGAGCGTAGGAGATGCAGTTTACGGGACTTCTGTAGCTTGGGATCAGGCAGACTCAGTATGAAGGAGTTCTGTAGCCTGGGTATAGTGAGAGGTGGTTCACATAGTGCTGTGGCCAAGGGCTAGGCCTCCACAAGATACGGGGTTTCTGTCGCCTGCATGTAAGAGACACAGCTGCCCGGCGTTCTGTAACCTGGATCAGGAAGACGCAGTTTATAGCAAATCTGTGTCCTGGGTGGAGTGAGAAGCAGTGTACAAGAGTTCTGAAGCCTGGGTGTTGGCATTCGCCACACACGGGATTCCTGTAGCCTGCGTGCTGGGGACGAGCTTATGGGAGTCCCCTCACCTGGGTGGAGAGAGATGCTCTTTATGGCGGTTCTGTATCCTGGGCGTACCGAGAAGCAGTTTACAAGTGTTCTGCAGGCTGGGAGTAGGCATACGCTCTATGCGGGATTTCTGTAGCATGCAGGTAGGAGACACAGCTTAAGGGAGTTCTGTAACCTGAGCGGAGAGAGACTCAATGTACAGCAGTTCTGTATCCTGGGTGGAGTGAGAAGCAGTTTACAAGTGTTCTGCAGGCTGGGACTAGGCATACGCTCTATGCGGGATTTCTGTAGCTTGAGTGTAGCAGTCGCAGCTTCGTAGCGTTCTCTGTGCTGATTGTGGTAGACGCAGTTTACGGGAGTCCTGTAAGCTGTGTGTAGAGAGATGCCGCTTGCGGCAGTTCTGTATCCCGGGTGGAGTGTGACGCTGTGTACAAACGTCTGTAGCCTGGGAGCTGGCATTCACCACATACGGTTTTTGCAGCCTGAATGTGGGATTCGAGGCTCATGGGAGTCCCCTCACCTGGGTGTAGTGAGATGCACTTTAAGGGGTTTTAACTTTCATCCTGGGTGTATTGAGAAGCAGTTTACAAGTGTCCTAGGCTGGGGGTGAGGCCTACGCAGTATAAGAGGCCTCTGAACCATGAGCGTAGGAGATGCAGTTTACGGGACTTCTGCAGCTTGGGATCAGGCAGACTCAGTATGAAGGAGTTCTGTAGCCTGGGCATAGTGAGAGGCGGTTCACATAGTGCTGTGGCCAAGGGCTAGGCCTCCACAAGATACGGGGTTTCTGTCGCCTGCATGTAGGAGACACAGCTTCCCGGCGTTCTGTAACCTGGATCAGGAAGACGCAGTTTATAGCAAATCTGTGTCCTGGGTGGAGTGAGAAGCAGTGTACAAGAGTTCTGAAGCCTGGGTGTTGGCATTCGCCACACACGGGATTCCTGTAGCCTGCGTGCTGGGGACGAGCTTATGGGAGTCCCCTCACCTGGGTGGAGAGAGATGCTCTTTATGGCGGTTCTGTATCCTGGGCGTACCGAGAAGCAGTTTACAAGTGTTCTGCAGGCTGGGAGTAGGCATACGCTCTATGCGGGATTTCTGTAGCATGCAGGTAGGAGACACAGCTTAAGGGAGTTCTGTAACCTGAGCGGAGAGAGACTCAATGTACAGCAGTTCTGTATCCTGGGTGGAGTGAGAAGCAGTTTACAAGTGTTCTGCAGGCTGGGACTAGGCATACGCTCTATGCGGGATTTCTGTAGCATGCAGGTAGGAGACACAGCTTAAGGGAGTTCTGTAACCTGAGCGGAGAGAGACTCAATGTACAGCAGTTCTGTATCCTGGGTGGAGTGAGAAGCAGTTACACATAGAGATACAGAATCTCTCTCTTTTCTCCTC